>NC_135369.1:9287987-9452987 GCF_049243985.1 Paroedura picta
ACGTAGCCCTTGAAGAAGGGTAACAGCTGCTGACCTAGAGGTTAAAAAAAATGGATCATGTGGAAACCATGGCCGTAACAATGGGGACTGTGAGGTCAAAGCAAGTCAAATTCCTGGCTTGGTGGTCAGCATTTGTGAATGTATAGAGTAGTTCCATCAGGTCTATAGTTGAGGTCTACAGCAGGGGTAGTCAAACTGCGGCCCTCCAGACGTCCATGGTCTACAATTCCCATGAGCCCCTGATAGCATTCGCTGGCAGGGGCTCATGGGAACTGTAGTCCGTGGATGTCTGGAGGGCCACAGTTTGACTATCCCCAGTGTACAGTAACTATGAGCTGCTGACTACTCTGCCTGTAGGCTATACATTAAGTGGAAGCTCCCTCTTTCCATATTAAAGGCTGTATTAGACATGCTTTATCCTTATAGAATTTATGTATTGTTTATTGATGATCTTGAATTCGGCCTTGGGTCTTTTGGAGAAAGTGTGGAACCAAACCTTTTTGGGCCTGTACCCTGCCTGGTGGAACGAATCCCTGGAAGAGCTGTGGGCCCGGTGGGAGCTTCCAGTGTTCTGCAGGGGCTATAAAATGGAGCTCTTCCACCAGGTTTATGGTTGAGTCCGGTATGGCCAGAGAGATCTATATGCCCCCCCCCCTTCCAAGACAGCGGTATGAGTGACAGTTTGCGAGTGACATCTGCACCCACTTTCCTCCCACCCCCTCTATGAGATGTTTTCTGGAGGGGGGGGACTGAGAATAGCGAGGGTTTTGTTTTTCCGCCGTATCGTCCTCCTTCTGGTTTTCAATTTATGATTGCGATTTCGTGTGTGGGGTTTTAATGGGGGTTTTAAGGTCCCTTTCAGCTCTATGATTCTACGATCCTATGAAATTCTTAACATTACTCGCCCCATCTTCTCCTCTGAATCATCATGTCTTTTAATACTTAACAAGTATTATTACTATATTACATTTTATGATTCTGTTTTTAAAAAAGCCACCTCATCATCGATAATCCAGGACGGAAATTTTGAGGAACACAAAATGGTTTGCGATTTTTGTTGTTGTTGTTAAGATACAAAGGATTGCAAGTTAAATTGTAAGTCACTCCGAGATGGCTTTGGCCAAGAGCGGCGACGAATAAATGGAAATATTCGTCAACTGAAATATGCTTAGGGCTGATCCTGCGTTGAGCATGGGGTTGGACTAGATGGCCTGTATGGCCCCTTCCAACTCTGTGATTCTGTGATTCTGTGATTCTATGAAATATAACAACAACCACTGTGTTTTTCTCATCAGCCTCTTGACCATTGGCGAATGCCAGCTTTTAACCCCAAGATCCCTTTCCTCTTTTTCAGCCTCTCCTCGTTACTCACCAAGATGTGTGACTGTTGTGGTGGAAGCGAAAACATGACCATCCTCTGCATGCCCTCCGGGAGCCAGGGTTGCTGCCAACCTTGCTGTTGCCAGCCCTGCTGCTGCTGCCAGCCCAGCTGCTGCTGCTGCCAGCCCTGCCAACAATGTTGTTGTTCCCCCCAAAGCAGGAAGTGTTGCTAGCCCACCAAGCAGGTGGGATGTGACCTGAAGGGGCCAACATCTGGAATGACACTAATGCCAAGAGCGCCCTTTGAACGACACCATTCTACACTCTTGCCTTTTTTCCAAGCTTTGCACCTGCCTCCTTTCCTCCTTTCCGGCTATTCTCATCTTCACTTCCAGCTGTCGAAAAAGTCTCTCTCCTGCTAAGTGAAGGGGGCACGATTCCACGCCGCATTCTCATTCCACTCGTCCTTTTCACTCTTCTCCATTCCGCATTGATCCGGTGAGGCACTTCACATGCAAACCCATAGGCCAGACTCGCCGTCAACTTGTCAACTGGTTCAAAAAGCAAGCATGAAACAAAATGAATCTGCCGACAGCCAGAAGAAGACCGATGCTATCAGTATCCCATGGAAGACCACGCCTTCTGAGTCTCCGAGATCATCTTTTGTCAACGCTTTGCACCTGCTTCCTTTCCTAATTTCAGCTTCTTCTCTTCTACCCATTTCATCTGTGGATA
Source organism: Paroedura picta (assembly GCF_049243985.1). Classification (NCBI taxonomy): domain Eukaryota; kingdom Metazoa; phylum Chordata; class Lepidosauria; order Squamata; family Gekkonidae; genus Paroedura; species Paroedura picta. The sequence continues at coordinate 9,290,043 of NC_135369.1, forward strand.
AGTCTCACTCCGGCCAAGGGAAGGGGGCAAGACTATTACATAGCACAGATTCTGCATTCTCATTCTTTTCCTCCTTTGCTGGCTCTGCAATGGATTGATGCTTCCCTGTGTTTCAGCAACATTCTTTTCAGAACATGGTGGATAAACCTTGCTCATTCTGCTCTTGTTCCACCTCCAGGGTCCAGTTCCACACCATTTCCCCTGAGCCACTGGAAGCGTTCTGAATTTTTTTGTCCAGAGAAAATTCTGCCATAGCTGGACGACTCCATCTTAAACTTCTTCTATGGTGCTCGAGTCCTTCAGAATCCCTCTCTATCCTTTCTCCTTTCAGTTTACACCTGCACCCCCAGATTTACCTTAACCATCTCCCCCTTTGAGCACATCTTTTACTCTGCCCAGACTATCATTTTCCCCCTGAATCTTCTCAATGGCCTCCTTGTCCTTAAATTTGTCTGTTTCAGAGGAAAACCTGAGGGTCTTCTGAAATTTCACCTGGACCTTCAAACTACAGAGACCAGTCCCCTTGGTGAAAATAGCTACTTTAGTCTTTATGGCCTTGAGGTACTTCCCTATTCTAAACACTGACATTCCCAGGATTAAAATCTACCAACCCTCCAAGCATTTCTCCATTTGGTATTGGCAAACTGACACCATATTTCCTTCCTCTCTTCTTTTCTTGCCTTCCTTTATCCCATCCTCCCTCCCTAATTCCCTCCCTCCCTCCTTATTTCCCACCATTCTTGGCCAAGGACAGTGGGTCAATGTCCTTCTCTTCCTCCTCCCTTCCCTTCCCTTCCCTTCCCTTCCCTTCCCTTCCCTTCCCTTCCCTTCCCTTCCCTTCCCTTCCCTTCCCTTCCCTTCCCTTCCCTTCCCTTCCCTTCCCTTCCCTTCCCTTCCCTACCCTTCCCTTCCCTTCCCTCCCTCCCTCCCTCCCTCCTCCTTCCTTCCTTCCTTCCTTCCTTCCTTCCCTCCCCCCTCCCACCGTCTCTCCTTCCCCTCCATCGCTCTCTCCCTCTCTCCCTCCCCTCCCTCCCTCCCTCCCTCTCTCCTTCCCCTCCCTTCCCTTCCCTCTCTCCCTTCTTCCTTCCGTCTTCCTTCCCTCCCTCCCTCCCCCTTCCCTCCCTCCCACCCTCCCTCCCTCTCTCCTTCCCCTCCATCCCTCCTTATTCTCCCTCCCTCCCTTCCTCCCTCTCTATTTCCCCTCCACCCCTCCCTCCCTCCTCCCCCTCCATCCCTTCCTCTTTCCCTTCCTTCCTCCCTCCCTCCTCCCCCTCCTCCCCCTCCATCCCTTCCTCTTTCCCTTCCTTCCTCCCTCCCTCCCTCCACCCCTCCCTCCTTCCCCTCCCTCCCTCCCTTACCGCTTCCCCTCCCTCCCTCCTTCCTTCCCTCCCTTCCTCTTTCCCTCCTTCCTTCCTCCCTCCCTCTCTCCTTTTCCTCCTTCCCTTTCTCCCTTCCTCCTTCCCTTCCTCCCTCCCTCCTTGTGCATGTGTGTAAAGCTCTCTACTCTAGGGACACTATCCATGCAATCATGCCTGGTCCATTCCCATGGTGCTATCCAATGGTGGGACACCACTACCTTTAGCTTCTCACCACCTTAAAAGTGTTGCTTTGGATCGTATTTTGAACCTGTTTGCTGAATTGCTTTTTCCCCCTCTCTGTCAAAGTCAATAAAAATTAAAAGTTTAACTTGTACTGCCTATCCTCTTTTCTTTTTGAAATAACACTCCAAGTCATGCTTGCATGTCCAATCACTTGTTATCTTCAAACTGTTAGTAGCCAGAGTTCCCCTCACTTTGAGGGGCAGTTTGCTCCACCACAATTGTCCTTTATTACTATTGCATGATTATTGCAATCACGGTGCCTGGCCAATACTGGCACCGGAGAGGCAGTTTGTCTCAAAACACAATGACAGCCAGATGTCCATCCCCGGGCCATGCCTAGTCACTTAGCAGCTGGGGAGGAGGACTAGGAGGAGCAGCGGCCTGGTACCGACTGGTCTACGGACCGGGACTGGTCCCCGGACCGGGGGTTGGGGACCACTGACTTAGTTGACCTTTTGTGAGACTGAAGGATCTGACTCAATGGGTTCCTCCACACCTTGGGGACTTGCATGTGCAGGAGAATAGTCTCTCCACAAGAAGAAGAAGAGATGGTTTTTATATCCTGCTTTTCACTGCCCAAAGAAGTGAATAGCGGGCTATCAAGCCTACAGATCATTACCCCTTCCTTCTCATTCATGTAGGAGCAAATGATACTGGCTAGCAGAGCATGGATCATATTAAGAAAGACTTTGTGGATCTGGGGGAAAAGGTGAAGGACCTGGGAGCACAGGTTGTGTTTTCATCAGTCCTTCCTGTAAGAGGCCAAGGCATAGGAAGAGAGAGAGAAATTATGCAAGTAAATGACTGGCTACATTAATAGTGTCGAAGGGAATGGTTTGGATTTCTGCATCATGGTCAATGATGTCAATATGAGGGGCTACTATCAGGAGATGGCGTGCACCTCACAAGGGATGGAAAAAGTATTTTTGGGAGAACCCTTGCACACTTGGTGAAGAGGGCTTTAAACTAGACACAAAGGGGGAGCGAGATGTAAATTCAGAACTTGGTGTGACGGCAAGATCTGAACATGAGAAGATCTCAAATCTACAGGGAATGTTACAAAAGCAGAGAACTACTAGCTTACAAGGAAGTTCAAAAACCGAAACCAGGAGGCACACAAAGGATGGACTACGATGTCTCTACACTAATGCACAGAGTATGGGAAACAAGGAGGAGGAACTAGTAGACGTAATAGAGGAAGGGGGCTATGACCTGATAGGAATCACAGAAACTTGGTGGGATAATACTCACAATTGGAATACTAAAATCTAGGGGTACAATCTATTCAGAAGGGATAGACAAGAAAAAAAGGGGGGAGGTGTAGCAATATATGCTAAGAATTTGTATATTTGTTAAGAAATACCAGTACTTGAACATTAAAGTTCAGTTGAGTGTATTTGGGTTAATATAAAAGGAGTAGGAAATGAGAGTGGTATTATTGTGGGGGTCTACTATAGACCACCAAGCCAGTCAGAGGACTTCAATGAGATACTGCTAGACCAAATTACACAATTTTCAAATAGGGGGAAATAGTGGTCATGGGTGACTTCAATTACCCAGATACCTGTTGGAAGACCAACTCTGCTAAAAATGCAAACTCCATTAAATTCTTGTCTTGCCAACAGCTTCATTTCCCAGAAATTAGACAGGGAACTAGGGGCTCTACTATTTTAGACTTGATTCTCATCAATAGGGAAGAACTGGTATATGAGGTGGAAATAGTGGGCACACTTACTAGTAGTGAGTAGAGAGCCAGTTTGGTGTAGTGGTTAGGAGTGTGGACTTCTAATCTGACACACCAGGTTCAATTCTGCACTCTCCCACATGCAGCCAGCTGGGTGACCTTAGGCTCGCCACGGCACTGATAAAGATGTTCCGACCAAGCAGTGATATCAGCGCTCTCTCAGCCTCACCCACCCCACAGGGTGTCTGTTATGGGGAGAGGAATGGGAAGGCGACTCTAAGCCGCTTTGAGCCTCCTTCGGGTAGGGAAAAGTGGCATATAAGAACCAACTCTTCTTCTTCTTCTTCTTCTTCTTCTTCTTCTTCTTCTTCTTCTTCTTCTTCTTCTTCTTCTTCTTCTTCTTCTTCTAGTAGTGACCATGTGCTTTTGGAATTTTCAATTATGGGAAAGAGAAAACCTTCACACAGTCGTAAATAACAGGAAAAGCCGATTGTAACAGACTTAAAGATATGTTGAGTAGAGTCCTGTGGACAGAAAGACTTAAAGAGATGGGAGTCCAATAATTGTATAGAGAGTGTTAGAAAAGCTAAAGCTCAATATGAGCTTAGGCTAGCGAGAAATGCTAAACATAGCAAATAAAGGGTTCTTTATTTATATTTCAAGTAAGAAAAAGAATAGGGACAACGTAGGACCACTGCGAGGACAAGAAAGTGAAATTATAACAGATGATGAAGAGAGGGCTGAACTGCTTAACTCCTATTTCTCCTCAGTCATCTCTTGTGAGGGAAATAGTGCTCAATGTGGCAAAAATGTATCACAACAGGGGGGATGGAAATGGTGACTAGGATCAGTGGGGGGCAGTCCATAAACACCTAGTTGTTTTAGATGAAACAAAGTCTTTCGGGCCAGATGAATTGCATCTAAGGATACTAAAAGAACTTGCAGATGTCATCTCTGAACCTCTGTCCATTATTTTTGACACTTCTTGGAGAACAGGTGAGGTGTCCAGATGATTGGAGGCGGGAAATGTTGTCCCCATCTTCAAGAAAGGGAAAAAGGAGGATCCGGGTAACTATCAACCCATCAGCTTGACATCTGTAGCTGGCAAAATTTTGGAACAAATAATCAAACACTCGGTCCTTGAGCAGCTGGAACTGAGAGCTGTGATTTCTAAGACTCAGCACGGGTTTCACAAGAACAAGTCATGTCAGACCAACCTTAACTCTTTCTTTGAGAAAGCGACTACTTTGCTCGATCAGGGGAATGACATGGACACAGTTTATCTGGATTTCAGTAAAGTTTTTGATAAGGTTCCACATGGTATTCTTGTTGACAAGTTGGTAAAATGCGGTATGGATCCTTATTGTTGTTGTTGTTGTTGTTGTCGTTACTGTTACTGTTCACAATATTTCAATACAAATACAGAACATTAAAAACCATTAAAATTCCCCATTAAAACCTCATAACAATGACTCAGTCACTATAGCGGCGATTAAGAAAAAACTATTCCCATACAAGCCTACTTGAGCAGATGGATAATTGGGCATAGGATGGAACATTCTGGGGAATAGATGCTACCACCATCAATTAACATAATCATGTTGTAATTACAACACAAGATTAAGTAAAGTCATGATGCATTCAACATTAAGCACTTCTATCCATGTTAGTAAAAGAAAAAGTACATATTTAATTGTCTCCTTTTAAATTCAATGTAACTACTAAGCATTTAATGTCAATTGGATGCAAAAGATGCCCTTGTAATACTCAGTTACTTTTTAATCTGTAAGAAGCAGGGTTTTTTTTTTTTACATGCAAGAAATAGTATTGTATATAGGTGGCATCCCTACTTCTCTTGCCCTTGCCCGAACACCCACTTTTTATGGATCCTAATTCTGTCAGGTGGATCAATAACTGGTTGACAAATCGTACCCAGAGGGTACTTGTTAATAGTTCAACATCTCCTTGGAAAAGAGTGACAAGTGGAGTACCCCAAGGATCTGTCCTGAGGCCTGTGTTGTTCAACATATTTATAAATGATTTGGATGAGGGATTAGAGGGGAAATTTGCAGATGATACTAAACTGGGAGGGATAGCAAACACAACAGAAGACAGAATCAGAATACAGGATGATCTTGATAGGCTTGAGAAGTGGGATAAACTGAATAAAATGAAGTTCAATAGGGACAAATGGAAAGTTTTGCATTTAGGTAAGAAAAACAAAATACACCAATATAAGATGGAGTAGACTTGTCTTGGCAGTACCATGTGTGAAAAGGATCTAGGAATCTTAGTAGACCATACATTGAACATGAGTCAGCAGTGTGACTCAGTGGCTAAGAAGGGAAATGGGATTTTGGGCTATATCAAACGGAGTATCGTGTCCAGATCACAGGAGGTGATGGTACCGCTGTACTCTGCTCTGGATCAGCCTCACTTGGAGTAATGTGGAGTGTGTCCATAGGAGGGCAACAAAGATGACAAGGTGTTTGGAGACCAAGAGGTATGAAGAAAGGTTAGAATCATATAATCATAGAATCATAGAGTTGGAAGGGGCCATACAGGCCATCTAGTCCAACGCCCTGCTCAACGCAGGATCAGCCCAAAGTTTCCTAAAGGATGGGAGAGCTAGGTCTGTTTGGCCTAGAGAAGAGACAACTGAGAGGGGATCTTTCTTTCTTTCCTTCTTTCCTTAATTCTTTCCTTCTCCGGCCTCCCCAAGAGGAATGTTTCCTCCAACCTTCCAAGAATCCGTACCATGGATCATGGACTTTGCTTTGCTAAAGGATGCAGTGGTAGCCGTGGTTCTTGGGCAAGGGTCCTGTACGTCAGGGGTAGTCAACCTGTGGTCCTCCAGATTCCATGGACTACAATTCCCATGAGCCCCTGACAGCATTTGCTGGCAGGGGCTCATGGGAATTGTAGTCCACGGGCATCTGGAGGACCACAGTTTGACTATCTCTGCTGTACGTGAACTCCATAAAATAGGACCCAGAAAATAATTGAAAAGGCTACAATTGCTGAGAAATACAAGAGAAGGCTGAAGAGGCAGCTGTGTGAAATGCTCCCTGCATCAAATTTGCCAGAGCTCCTTGAGAAATCAGTAATAGTTGGCATCCGGTGCCTTCTAAGAAACATCTCCTCCTGAACACGAGACAAAGCATACGTTATGCTACTGATGCCTGCCACATGATGAGCTGAAAATGTTATGTCATCAAACACAAACAAGAGAACAATCCTGCATCCCGAGTGCATCATCCATTCTGATCATGAATGTTGTTTTTTCTCCGCCCTTATCACAACATGGTTATCATAGCTGAATCTTCTCCTCTTGTTCTTAAACTTCTCCTTCCAGGGAACTGTTGCCTTGAGGAAGGGGGGAAATTCTAAATGGCTAAATCCTGTCTTATACATGATCCTTTGGACACATCAACTACTGTTGTAGTACACACCAAGGCTGAATCTGCACTTATTTTGTTTATTCCATTGTGGATCCTGCTGAATCCAGATTGGTTTGAACTCGGGTCTTCTTCTCCCCCCCATTGAAACAGAAAAGTATTCTGCACCTGGTTAGGCAGGCTCAGAAGGGGAGGGGGGAGCCAAGCATAACCAGAGCCTCTTTCTTTTCTTTTCTTGAATGGGGGGAGGGAGAAGATTGAGGACGGAGATAAAAACAACAACAGGCAAATCTCTAAGAGAAGTTTAGGCTTTTGCAGAGAGAAATTAGAGCTTCTCCTTTAAGGCTGGAAACCAATCAGGGCTTCTCTACCATGGAGTAAGCCCTAGCCAATCAAGGCTTCACTACCACAGAGTCAGCTTGGCCAATCAGGGCTTCTCTACCACGGAGCTCGTGCTTTCTCATGCTTTCTAAACCCGATTCTTGAAATATTGAGGGTTAAAAGCACTCTCGGATATTGCAGGATAAAGGTAGGGTGACTCCAGATCAATCCTACTTGTTGCAGAGGGAAAATTTAAATTGGACAAAATCAAAAAGGAAATCGCATTCAGCGGAGATGGCAGGGACTGAATTGACCTGGGATTGGAATAAAAGTTCTGTGCAGATTCCAAATAAATCTAGTGCCACCTGCTGTGTCATAGTGAATTTGGATACTGTTGTCTGAGAAACAATGGCAATTGTAAAACACAACAAAACAACTTCTACCTATTGCTTTATAGTGAATGTTGATACTTTTTCTTTGAGGTTTTTTATTATTTTTTTCACTAAACATAAAGGACAGAGAGAAAGACAGAGAAATAATCTGATTCTACATGTTTTTTAGAAATTTGTCCCATTGCGGTAAGTTTTCTAAGTTTCTCGCGCTGAGGCTTGTGTTGTATCCATCCAGCTGATATAAGTCTTGCCACTATTGTTTTATGGGGAAAAAAACTCTGCTTCTTCTTTACAAAGGCCTGTAGTAAAAACACTTATCAACATGTTTTAGGTTCAAGTGGAAATTTACAATTAAATTAAAATTGCAATTGATCATGTAATTTTATCCAAATGTTTTGACAATTTTACAATTCTACTGCATATGGGAAAAGGATCCAACAATCTCTTGATGTTTCCAACATTTACCATCAGTTTGGTTATAGATTTAACTTATAGCTTTAAGTGTTAAATACCATCTAAAAACATTTAATACCAATTTTCTCAAAGTTAAATTTGGTTAATTTTACTATTTTACATCACACGTATTCCCAGTCTTCAGTCATAATTGGTCCCCTAAAGCAGTGGTCCCCAACCCCCAGTCTGGGGACTGGTACCAGGCCATGGATCAGTCGGTTCCAGGCCATGGCTCCTCCTTGTCCTCCTCCCCGGCTGCTGCCTCGGAGGCTGCCCTGCCACTCTGCCACTGGCTCACCTTTGGTGCTCTCCGGCAGCCACCATGGCTGGGGCTCCCCCTCGGCATGGCACTGTGCAGCTGCTGGTCAGAACTTCAGACAGTATGTCAGCTGCCTTACCACCCTGCACCACAAGAGGCTCTATGGATACGTTAGGGGGTTTTCCTGCATCTTTGGAGAACAGTGGGGTACAGAATACAGGCTCTTAATTAGGCAAACTGGGGAGAAGCTTGTTGTGCTACTGCAAGCAAGCCCTTCTATAAAGCAATCAGAGCATCTTACACTGGTCAGGAACAATGATACTGAGAACAAAACAGAATTAGCATGCACTGTTATTATGAATCAATGTTTGAACAGTGTGGTTGTCATGAGCCACACCTGGCCCATGACAGCTTAGATTTTTCTCCCATTACGGAGTTGAATTAGCCACCCTGAGGCCTCCTGTTGCTTTCCATCCTCCCAACTCCAGAGAAACGTGGTTATCTCAGTTCTTCCTGGTATGTTAACCAATCTTGTCTCACCTGGTTGTGAGAAAGACTACCTGTCTCGTGTTTTCATGTTGCATTGGGGATCAAACCAGTTGACTGTGGGAAAGGAAATTGACACCTAAATCTGGGTTTGGGCAGTGTGGGGCGGGGGGGGGGGTTGGATAGTTTATCTGCCTGGGCTTTCTATTCCTTATTTTTGACAATGCCTATCTGGGATGCTGACTAGATGCTGCCTTGCCCCGAATAAAGACAAAATTAGCTTTTCCCAAGACCTGGTGCTCCTGTGTAATTGTCTTTGGGGATCTTATTTGGGACTGCACCCCAGGTTCATGACAGGGGTTATTTGAAATGAATAATTGGAAGGCTGCTAATTAAGAGTGATATATTGGCAATGCATCATCAAACCACCTCTGTACAGAAAGAATTGAAAGCAAAAATCCTAGAGCATATTAGTAGCAAAGAAGACCATTGCCTGTGCTCAGGACAACATCAAAGAAAGAACTTGCAAGACTCATCAAAAATATCACTACAGCAATTGAACCAATCCTCTACAGCAAATACAAATGAAACTGAACAGCTGATGAAGTAGCAAGAGCACTTGGAGTAGGTATTAAGAAAAAGGTGTTAAGGATTTTAGGATGTTAAGGATTTTAAGGTGTTTTAAAATCCTTAGGATTTTAGGATGAAACTAAACGACAAATATGATTGGAGGAAGGAAATCAACAAATACTGTTCAGACTTAAAGGAATTAAGAAACTAAATAATGATGCATTTTATCCACAAATGCATTTATATCTAAAAACAGTAGGTGGCAGCATTTCTTACTGAACAGATGCTCAAAACATATATATGCTTAACTGGCATGAAAAATGACATCATGTGCAGTAAAGATCTCCAAAAGCTATAAAACAATAGTTTTAAGAGCAATTAATTTTCAGTTTACATACAAGCCTAAAGATATATCCAATTTGTTTGGTCTTATTTCCATAACTATTCCAGCGTTCCGGAAAGCATTATGTAATTCAAAATTCAAATCAGTGCTTGGCTATGATTTGGGAATTTAAAACAGTTATCTTTGCTCTTGAAGACTCAGAAGAAGATCTTTAAAAATAATTGTTCAAAACAAGTTCAGAAATGAAGATGGACATTATAGAGTGAGCAGACTGATGGTAAACCAGGGCCAGGGCCTTTTCAGTCCTGGCCCCTACCTGGTGGAATGAGCTCCCGGGTGAGCTGCGGGCCCTGCAGGATTTACCAGCTTTCCGCAGGGCCTGAAAGACGGAGCTCTTCTGCCAGGTTTTTGGTTGAGGCCAGGGTCAGCGAATGAGTGCCAACATTTCCCCCACCCGGACCTAGTAAGTTAGATCTCCTCCCCACCCTCCCTGCTCTGATAGCAGGGGTAGGAATAATAAGAAATTCCGCCATGTTGGGATTGTTTTAACGTCTTTTAATGGGTATTTTAATGGGGATAGGACTGTTGTGACCCGCCATGAGCCTACGGGGAGTGGCGTGAAATAAATCTAATTAATAATAATAATAATAATAATAATAATAATAATAATAATAATAATAATAATAATAATAATAATAAACAGTTTACTATGAGTGGCTAGGACATTTCCATTCCAGCGGAGATGTTTACAGCAAATTAGAAGGGTTTAAAAGAAAAACCTATCCTCTTTACTAGCAATTATTGCTGGGGCTTCTACCTCTCCAGAAGAAGTCTGGAGGAATTTCCTTATAAATGCCTAGCCTTTTGGCCCTGGAACAGAAGAGTATAGGGAACAGTAACAAAAAAGATGCCTTATCCCATCACCATTTTGCCCTGCTCTTTATCATTGCCCTATTGTTTTCAACAGCACTGGGCTAGGATTCCAGGTCCAAAGAGTTCACATTTATTGTATATCGATGACTTGCAAATATATGGAAAGTCATCATCGGAAATTGATCCTTTGATTAATACAGTTTGGCTATTCAGAAAAAAAACATAGCAATGGAATTTGACCTTGATAAATGTACAACATTATCCATGAAAAGTTGAAAGATTGTTGAACAAGAAGAAATCAAGATGCCAGAGAACAACATCAAAACACTGGGTTATGGAGAAAACTACAAATATCTTGAAGTTTTGAAAGCAGATATCAAACATACCCTAATTAAGAAAAATACTCTCAAATCTTTGTTTGCATATTCATGATTGCTTCCCATACCCCCTTGCTATTGCCTGCATGCAATCTGATCACTTTACCTCAGGGTCACCTGTCCAGGTCATACCTTCCTGGGTCATCAACAGGGTTATTAATGAAAATCAGGCCATGGCCCAAACCTTTGTTTCACCCTAATAAAGCAATCACCATGATTATCCTCTAAATGTTTCCCATCAGAAAGGACACATGTCTTTCCACAGCCTCAAGGCACTATTTTCCTATAAGGATCTGCTCCGAAGACCCTCTCAATGTATTGAATGTTCTCGGAACCGACCACATGCATTGACGTGAGGACTTGTGGGCTTCTCTTTCTCTTCTTCATGGAATGAAACACTAGTCATTTCTCTCCAGATCTGCTGTTTCCAAGAACCCTCTCCACAACTCATAAATATTACCCAATTCCTAAAGTGCTGAAATATTGTGTGTTTGCCTGAGCGGACCTTTCCCTCATTTTTTTCCATAATAAATAGACTTTAATAGTACAAATTGCTTCTTTATTTGAATGTTCTCACAAGAACATTCCCTGTAAACATGGGAGTTTGTCCCCACTCACCCAGTCTATTAAGCTTATTGCCCTCAACTAAATGGAAACTGCCATGTCCATCATGCCTCCTAAAAATATCAGACACAAGAGTAGAAGCCCCAATCCAGGAAATAATCAACCTCTCTCTTTAAATAGGAGAATTCCCGGAGTGAGTAAAACAGGCAGTGATTCGCCCACTACTCAAAAAACCTTCTCTGAACCCATAACAGCCATCCAGCTACTACCCCATCTCACACTTAGCGTTTCTGGGGAAGATGCTTGGAAAAAGCTTCGGTCCTAGACCTATCCGAGTCAGGTTTCTGGCCTGGCCATAGGGTAGAGACAGCACTAGTTGCCCTGATGGACAACCTCCATCACCAGTTGGACCGGGGAAGGTCGGTGCTGCTTATATTACTAGACCTTTCAGCTGCATTTGACATGGTCAACCATGAACTTTTAGCTCACTGCCTCGCTGATGCCTCAGACAGAATGACTGTACTTCAATGGCTGATCTCCTTTCTCCAGGACTACGGACAGAGGGTAGCATTAGGAGAGAGCTCATTAAGCCATCACCAACTGGCTTTCAGAGTCCCCCAGGGTCCAGTTCTCTCTCCAGTGCTATTCAACATCTTTAAGCACCCTCTCGCTCAACTGGTATAGAGGTTTGGCCTGGGTTGCTCCAACCTCCTGGTGGTCCCTGGCCCCAAGTAAGCCTGCTTGGCCTCAACCAGGGCCAGAGCTTTCTCCATCCTGGCCACCACCTGGTGGAACAGGCTCCCAGAGGAGATCAAAGTCCTGACGGAACTTGGACAGTTCTGCAGGGCCTGCATTTGGTTGAGGTTGATCCAAACTACCGCTTCCCTTCGACAAACATTACGTATCCGGGCAAGCCACTAAGCCTCAGTATGAGTTAATCAGTGTTTCTAGTATTCTACCGTTTTATAATACCGTTTTATAAAGGTTGGATACACACTTTTCTTGGATGCTTTAGGATGCTTAGGGCTGATCCTGCGTTGAGCAGGGGGTTGGACTAGATGGCCGGTATGGCCCCTTCCAACTCTATGATTCTACGATTCTACGATTCTATGATTCTATGATTCTATGATTCTATGATTCTATGATTCTATGATAATGTTCATTATTATCCTTATATTGTTGTTATCGCTACGGTTGTTATCACATTACTATAAACTGATTTAATTGCATTGTTCCCGTTTCATGTAAACCATCCTGAACGTTTGGGGAGGGCAGTATATAAAAATAAATAAATAAAATAAAATAAAAACCTCTAAAAACCCTCTGGCCATTCGTGAGAATCAGACTGTAATTAGTAGTTCACAGATAGAGCAATTTACATTTTTTTATGGACAATATGTTCCTGTTCATGCATCATGCACCAGAAGATAGCACATTCCTTAAAGCAATGTTTTGCAATGATGCCTCACTTCCTCTGAGAAAGGCATGCGAAACTGTATAAAAAGGACCAACTTCTATGGGTGCTTTACTTCCCTTCTCGGTTCATTATCCTGACAAGTTTCTTCCACTGAAACAAGGTAAGTCCCGTTCACCTTCTCAGTATCAACTTGCATGTTGCTGTTCGTTTGTCTATAACTGTTTATGATTGAGAATGTCGTGACGGCCACAATGAAGGGGGATTAAATAATGGAGGTTAGATCTACTAGTGGCTAATCTGATCCAACAGGGCTCTTCTTATGTTCTTATGAGGAGAAGATCTTGGCCTCTGTTGCTGGCCCACCAGAAGAACTGGCTGGCCACTAGAAGGACCCTTGTTCTGATCCAGCAGGGTTCTTCTGATATTCTTATGAGAAGGCCTCAGCCTGTGTGCTCAGTTGCTGGCACTCCAGAAGAACTGACTGGCCACTGTCTTGAGGCAGGATGCTGAACTAGATGGACACTCATTGGAATGATCCAGCAGGGTTCTTTTGATATTCTTATGAGAGGAAGGCCTCGCACTCTCTGCCCAAATGTGGAATCTTGGTGAATTCTCCATTTTAGCAAACAGACAGGAACAGACCTATCCACTGGCAATATGATAAATAAAGAAAATGTCCTATTTTTGTGGTTTTCCTTGTTTCTTTGTTCTTTAGGACTTCTGTCAAAATGGAATCCAGGTAATCTCCGTTCCCCGTTGGGGAACGTGTCAATACAGACTGGTATCCCCATCCCTATGTGAGCCTGTGGCCAGTATTATACTATTAATATATATAAGGACTTGTCGCTGATGAAAGAACTGAAAACGGAGATTACCTGGATTCCGTTTTGGCAGAAGCCCTAAAGAATAAAGAAACAAGGAAAACCACAAAAACAGGACATTTTTTCTTTACTTATCATATTGCCAGTGGATAGGTCTGTTCCTCTCTGTTTGCTTTAATCATTAGACCGTCCTTCTTATACTCTTGTATGAGAATTCTCCATCTTAAACTCAAGGCCTCTTTTCTCGTTTTCAGCCTTCCTCCTTCATCCGACAAGATGTGTGATTGTTGTGGTGGCCATAACAGCGAAATGACCGTGCTCTGTGTCCCCTGCGGGAACCAGCCCTGCTGCCAGCCTTGCTGCTGCCAACCCTGCTGTTGCTGCCAACCTAAATGCTGCTGCAAGCCCTGCTGTCAACAGTCCTGCTGTGCCCCATGCTGCCCGCCATGTTCCCAGTCCAAGAAATGTTGCTAGAACATAAAGCAGACATGAAACCACATCAAGAGACCAAGCCCTCAAAGGTCACCTTGGCTAGGAGCATCCTTTGGGAGACTTCACCCTTGACGTTCTGAGCTCATCTTTTGTCGTTTGCACCTGCCTCCTTCCCTGATTTCAGCTTTGTCTCTTTTTCCTGAATTCATCTCATGCCTCCTCAATGAAGGGAGCATTAATTGTAGAAGGCTTTCAGGGACTCCGAGAAAAGACACAGTAAGACGGGGATCTCCCCGTGCCAAAATGTGTCCTACCCCTGAATAAGCCAGCCAAGGTTGCTGGGGAAACAACAGGAACTAATACTACCAGACCATATCCAGACAGCCTAGAAAACTGACAACAGTAAGAAGGGGGCATGGCTTTTATGCAGCACACATGTTGATGTCTCATTCTTCTCCTTTTCTTCATGGGCTTTCAAACTGTTTGGTGCTTCCCTATGCTTCAATGACTGCATTGTTTTTTGGTCTTGTTTTTTCCTCCCTGAAAATTATGGATGAATATTTCGCATTCTGTTCTGGTTCCATAATTTCCCTCCGACCAGTGTTTGGTTCCATACCACTTCAAATGTTTCACTGAAACATGGTGTTTAGAAAAAAAAATTATCACTGTAAGACTCCATCTTACTCTTCTTCTCCATCTACATTTCATTCTGTGCTTCCTCCTAGCACACTGATAGCTTTCCCTGGCTCCCCCTTTCCATAAGTCTCACCTCTGTTTTTCTTCACTCGTAAGTTTGATCCTTTCTTCCCCTCCCAAATCCTTTTTTCTTCTCTCTCTATGAAGTTCCTTGTCTTCTCTTCCTGGGACATAAACCATGCAGTCATACTTGGTCCAACTCTATGGTGTTCTCAGATGGTGAAACACCTCTACTTTTAACTACTTGTCGCCTGATATATATATATATTGCTTTGTTTGAATATAATTTTTAAAAATAATTGCTTCTCTCTCTCTTTGAAATCAATAAAATTAAAATTTTAACTGGAAGTACTGCCTCTGCTCTTCTTTAAATAGATCTCCAAGTCATGTATCTGTATAAAATAACTTATGACCCTAAAATCGATGTTGTAAATGCACTTGTAAAGGTACAACCATATGTAACATCTTTTTATTTCCTGGTTATCCCCAAATACCATGAGCTTCTCTTGGGTGGATGTGCATATAAAGCACATTATGCATTTTGGCATATATGCAATGACATATAGGAATCTGTATCTCTATAGTAAATCCAAAGTAAGTAAGTAAGTAAGTAAATACACACACACACACACACACACACACACACACACACACACACACACACATATATATATATATATATATATATATATATATATATATATATCCAAAAAGCCATCCAATGCATTCCTCTGCCAAAATCTGAAGAATAAGAGAAATAACAACTGATGTGGCTTAGAACTACAACTACAATAACACGATGGAATGATGAATCAAGGCAAAATTTAGCAGTATCCTTCCCATTTCTGTAAACAGAATCATGAGTTTTCTAAAAATAAGAAAGTGAAAGAGACTAAAAATTAGATGTACCCTCTTCTATGTAGAAAAATAACCAAAACATAGACAGAGGCAGTGGTATAAAAATAAGAGATGGATGAAAAGCAACTGAAAAAATAATGAATAAGAGTTGGTATAGTAGTTCAAATTTAGTTTGGTTTGAATTATTTTTTTTTAAGTAGTATCTTATGGTACACTTACACTGAGGATATAATTGCAGTCTTTTTCTCCCCTCCAACCAAGACAACAATATCTGACAAGCAAGCAAACTGGCATCATTCATTCCTTCGTTCCTTCGTTCGTTCCTTCGTTCCTTCGTTTGTCTGTCCATCCATCCGTCCGTCCGTTTGTTCCTTCATTTGTTTGTTCATTCATTCATTTCCCTGACTTAAACTCCTTGGATTGGGTTGTGCCAACATATTTTAACTATCAATGGCATAACTGCGTAAATAAATGATCCTGCATTGAGCAGGGGGTTGGACTAGATGGCCTGTATGGCCCCTTCCAACTCTATGATTCTATGATTCTGTCAATGGCATAACCGTGTCATAAAAGACAAGAAGAAAACCAGCAAAGAAAAAAAGCTACCCAACAACATTCACAAAAGATATGTATGGAACCGAAATGGACATTGCCTGTTTGCACATCCAAATTGGAAAGTAAGCAAAGGATAAAAATAACTATCCAGGACAGAGAATCCAAGATCAGAGACACCTGATATGATTGAACACGAAGCACGAAACAGAACACAAAACCGGAAGATAACTCAAGGGGTTAAGGAAGGTCAACTAGACAAAAATTGAAATAATAACCTTGTTGTGACAAGGATGTGTGTCAAAATGACTCAAGCTCAAATCTCCATTTAGTGATAAAGTTCTCTGGCAAATTTTGGGTCAGTCACCCTCCTAAAAAAAGACTCTCATGACGTTACATGTTGGACAATGCACTTTCAATACATGTTAGAAGCAGATTTTCCTGTTTTTCACTGATCAATCTAACCACAAAAGGACACTGAAAGCACATTATCCAAAGTGTGCAGAATGAGCCATGGTGTAGAAGTGAGGAGAGAGCTGATGGAAGAATAAAGACAGAAGAATAATATGTGCAGAAATGAGTTTCTCAAAGGAAGGGTAAAATAAACATGTGTAGGCGGAACACCAAAATACAGACTTAATGGAATTCTCATTATATTCAGAAGATGTATATTCAGAAGAGGTAAAGGTAAAGGTATCCCCTGTGCAAGCACCGAGTCATGTCTGACCCTTGGGGTGATGCCCTCTAGCGTTTTCTTGGCAGACTCAATACAGGGTAGTTTGCCAGTGCCTTCCCCAGTCATTACCGTTTACCCCCCAGCAAGCTGAGTACTCATTTCACCAACCTCGGAAGGATGGAAGGCTGAGTCAACCTTGAGCTGGCTGCTGGGATTGAACTCCCAGCCTCATGGGCAGACATCTTTAGACAGCATTTCTGCTGCCTTACCACTCTGCACCACAAGAGGTTCGTTCAGAAGAGGTAGTGAGGTAAAAATTTTTTTCATAAAGTGGCAGAGAAAAACAAGGTAAAGATTAAGAGATATGAAGGGAATTAGGAGGGGGGGAACCCTCTCCCTGGCATACCTAGAATGCCATTTTGAAATACCACAATTGATTGAGCCAGCATGGTGAGTGGCACCTTCCAAGCTGGGTTTGATTACCAGCTCCTCCACATGTAGCCAGCTAGGCGACCTTGGGCTTGATGCAGCCCTGAAAGAGCTGTTCTCACAGAGCAGTAATATCAGGGCTCTCCCAACCCCAACTACATTGCAGGGTGTCTGTTGTGTGGAGAGGATTGGAAGGAGATTGTAAACTGCTTTGAGACTCCTTTGAGTAGTAAAAGGTTGGGTATAAAAGCCAAGTCTTCTTCTTCAAAGCTGGTTGTCATGTGGCATGAAGGGGAGGGAGCTGTGTCAGAGATATGAATCTTAAACCCCTTAAGGTATTAAAAACTATTTGCCTCCCCTCCACGCACATACACTTTGTAACCAGACGTTTACAATTCCAAGGCCAATTCTATATGGGCAGAAAAGGCCTAGCTGCCTAATCTCCACAACGACATGAAGAAGAGCTGATTTTTCTCTAACCAAAGGAGTCTCAAAGCAGCTTACATTCGTCTTCCCTTTCCTCTCCCCACAACAGACACCCTGTGAGGTGGGTGAGGCTGAGAGAGCCCTGATATTATCCCTGCCCCCAGTTCCACTGATTCCCAGCTCCAGTTTTAAAGTCACCAGGTATTGGCCAACTCAGAGCTGGCAGCCCTCCCCCCTAAAGCAATCTGGCAGGCAGCAGCTCTCCAGAGCACACTGTACCCCATCCCAAAAGTACAACTGGGGCAGAAGGAAAGGTGCAACCTGGCCCTTGCCCTCCCTCTGGTCTTCCTCCTTAGTGGTTGCAAGAAGCACAGGGCCCCAATGGGTTCCTGGCCCCAATGGCCCTCTTCCAGTTTCCCTCCCTACTGGTGGCAAGCAGCCTGAGACCACAATGTGTTCCTGGCCACAGTCCCAGAAGTTTCATCAGAAAGGGAGCCAAAGAGAAGGCACAACTCAGGGATAAATGAATGAATGAATGAATGAATGAATGAATGAATGAATGAATGAATGAATGAATGAATGAATGAATGAATGACACTGACAATGGTGTCAATGGACAACTCTCCTTGAGATAGAAGAGCAAACTTTTAAAATAGTTTAAGGCTCTTTATGAAACTTCTCCTGGTTAGATTCTATCAGAACAAGTCTGATATTCTTTACAGGTATGCAGGAGCTCCCTCCTGACAATTGAAAGCTACAGTCCAATCTTGTGGGATATTTATCTCAAAGCTCCTGCCTTCACTTTAGCTTAGAGTATTGCACATGTTTTTTTTAAGTTAATTTAGGCTGCAGGTTAGCATAGGTCCTCCTACACCTCTGAAATTAAGAAGCACTTGCAACAGGTGGAGGATTCCCACTATGCATAGTGCTAGCTATAGAGGGCCTGGATCAGTTGTGTGAAAGACTTCAATCCCCATTATGATGGTCATCTGCTGGCTAGATTACTGTAACTTGCTCTACCCAGTACGGCCCTTGTCCCTGATCCAGAAACTGCAACTGGTCTAAAATGCAGCTACTTGGGTTCTCACCAGAACACCTCAAAGAGCCATGTTTGGCCTGTCCCAGTTGAATTCTGGATTAGGTTCAAGATTTTGATTTTGACAAGGCCATCCATGGCCTGGGTCCCATGTACCCGAGGGACCTACTGATTATATCCCTTGAAGGGCACTACACTTGATCATTACGTACAGGCTGGTGATTCTTGGCCCCCGATACATGTGTTTGGCCTCAACCAGGGCTAGGGTCAAGGCCAGGGCCTTTTTGTTCCTGACCCCCACCTGGTAGAATGAGCTTCCGGAAATGTTGCAGTCCCTTCAAGAGCTGGCTTAGTTTTGAAGGGCCTGTATGATGGAACTCTTCCACCAGGCATTGGGTTGAAGCCAATAACCAGCAATGCCCCCCTTCTGCGATGAGCTGTCCCCTGAAATAATAATAATTAAAAAAGAACCAAACCTGGCCCACCAGATTAGAAGCTGCCACCCTTAATCGCGACACCAAACTGACTGTCTTTGTTAGATCAGGCCAGTTGCCCATCCAGTCCAACACTCCATGTCACTCTGGCAGCCCACCAGCTGGCTAGAACTCCAGAAGACTTGCTACTATTGCTCCCCTAATGACAAAGAATGCAGAGTATCACTGTTATGGATCTCTAGTTCTTGATCCATAGTTTTCCACTCCTCTTGAGATCTGCTTGATTGCCTTGTATTCCCGGATCTCCCGCTGAGTTGTGGCACCTTCCCAGGCCCGCTCGAGCATGCCTCTCCCCATTTCAAAGGCTCATCGTGTTCTCACCTTCTTATCTCAAGGCTATTCTCACTGGCCACTCAGTCTAAATACCAGATGGCTGCCTTGGCTATTTTGGCACTCCATAGATCAAAACGAAACGTATTGCTCTTTTGGTGTGAATCAATGTTCCCGCCAAATGCTTCCCCAATGCCCTCCCCTCCCCTAGCTTAGGTATATAAGTGGTGGTAGTGAAGAGAAGTGGCAGGAGCGAAGTCAATCAGCACCCTCTGCACCGTCCCCTCTAGGTGGTGAAGATTCGGGGTTTTGCCTAGGAGGAGTTTTTCGCCAGTCATCTTGGTTATATGGGAAAGGTTATTTGTATATGTATTGTTTTTTATTGGATTGCAGTTTGGAGTTTTTATGGAGTGATGTAACCTGCCTCGAGCCTTCGGGGGGAGGCAGGTAATAAATAAAATGTTAATAATAATAATAATAATTATTATTATTATAATGATGATGATGATGATGATGATGATGATATGTTTTGCAACCACCTTGCCCAGTGTCTCTGTCAAGATTCCTGTCTAAAAACTTACGTGATGTGCTGATCCTTGTCCTGATTCTCCAAATAAAAACTTTTACTTAAAGCTTCATCCTGAAGCCTGAGAGTGATGTCTTTGCTGCAAATCTCCTGGGTCTCAACCTCTTGGTTCCTGACAATCACTGCCTCAGAGTGTTCTATCTAAACTTTGTGGCTAAGAGTCATGGAGGGACGGACCAGAAAAAATGGGATGAAATTAATTCAAAAGAAATTCCATCTGAACACCCGGAAGAAGTTCCTGACAGAGCGGTTCCTCAGTGGAACAGGCTTCCTTGGGAGGTGGGTGGTTCTCCATCTTTGGAGATTTTTAAACAGAGGCTAGATAGCCATCTAACGGAGAGGCTGATTCTGTGAAGGCAAAAGTGTGGCAGGTTACAGTCAATGAGCGATAGGGATGTGAGTGTCCTGCATAGTGCAGGGGGTTGGACTAGATGACCCAGGAGGTCCCTTCTATGATTCTATGAACTTCTCCTTCATATGCTTATCCAGACCCTCTTGATGCTGGTTTAGCTTGCAGACACCGCCACTTTCTGGGACAGTGAATTCCATACATCCTCATTCCCAGCATACCAACTGGGTATTCTAAACTAACTTGGATCGTGACAACTGTGATTTGAAGGATCCTCGAGTTTGGGTTGCCAATTAGATCATTTTTGCAGGAGGTGGCTACATTCTTCTGTAAATACAGTAGGTGTTGTAATAGCCAGGAATGGGATTATGACTTCACGGAATTCAGAGGAACAGCACAAATGATGATGAATCTAGCAGGCTTTGGAGTGAGAAGGCTGGCTTTCAGTTCCTGTATTTTTGTCAGCCAGGCCAGAGTTCTAGACGTAAGCAGGCATATCATTAAAGGAATGCTCTAGCTGCCTTCTGGCCAGATATGAGAATCGCTCAGCTATTTGAAGATGACGGGCTTAGTAATGCCTCGTATGGCTTAATTAGTCAATAAGCAAAATGGCCCCAGTCCAGGATCATGCAGCAGAAGATGCCACATTCATTAGAGCAGGGGTAGTCAACCTGTGGTCCTCCAGATGTTCATGGACTACAATTCCCATGGGAATTGTAGTCCATGAACATCTGGAGGACCACAGGTTGGCTACCCCTGCTAGAGTAATGGCTTGTCTATTAGATAGTTGACTATTTTTGTGATGATGCTTTACTTTCTTTGGTGAAGGCAGGTGGAAATGTATAAAAGGACCACCACTGGACAGTTCTTTACTGGCTTGGGTAGCACGGTATATGAATGTGATCTTGGGAATTTTGTGGACTGGAGGCTAAATATGAGCAGACAGCAGGACACGGCGGGAAAGAAGGCAAATGCAGTCTTGGGCTGTATCAACAGAGTCTTCACTTTGAAATTGCAAGACATCACAGTCATGCTGTGTGTTGCATTAGTCAGAGCACAGCTGGAGTCCTGTGTGCAGTTCTGGAGGCCTCACTTAAAAAAGGGTGTGGCCAAAATTGAGGGGGAGCAGAGGAGAGCAACAAGGAGGATCCGGGGCCCTACAATGAAAGGCTAAGGGACTTGGGAAAGTTTAGCCTGGAGAAGAGGAGGCTGAGAGGGGACAGGATGGCTCTCTCGAAGGATCTGAAAGGTTGTCACTTAGAGGAGGGCTGGGAGTAGTTCTTGTTGGCTGGCTTGGGAGTGGTGGATAACAGTTCCAATAATTAATTAATTAATCAACAAATTAATAAATGATTAACAAATTTCAATCCATCATAGAATCAAATGACTGAAAAAAAGCATACATTAAAATTAATTGACTCCCACCCATTCAACAAACCCTTCCAGGGTCATCAAGAAATCACAGGGCTTCATGAAACCCTGGTAAAGATAAACATGCTTTTGAGAAATATCACGAAAGACGAGAGACAATTCTGAAAGTCGTAAGTGGAATTTATTGACACTGAGCAGGACATAGAGGAAGACAAATGGAGGAAGACAATGATCGAATTCAGTTCAAGCAAAACATTTCTTAGTGTAGCCAATAGTCAAATTTAGATGCATTCCAATGATGAATTACACCATAGAGTCCCAAATGTGGTATCATCTGCACAGTATCCAGAGAACAGGGGAAAGAGCTTGACAAAGAGAACTAGCAAGGAAGAACTAGAAAAAGAAAAGCTGTCTGTTTGGTTTTTTGTGTCCCACTTGTCACTAATGGAAGGAGTCTCAAAGCCGCATACCATTGCCCTGCCTTCCTCTCCCCACAACAGACACCCTGTGAGGGAGGTGAGGCTGAGAGAGCTCTGAGAGGTCAGTGACTGGCCCAAGGTCACCCAACTGGCTGTAGGTGGAGGAACTGAATCCAGTTATACAGATTAGAGGTTGCTGTTCTTAACCATCACACAAAGCTGGAGATAAAATGAAAACCATAGGAAACAGGAAGAGAGCCTCAGTTGGGCCCATTATGCACGGAGTGGAAGGTCCACATTCGGGGTGGAAGGGCGGCGGCTAAAATCACCAATTATGCACGCTGCGGGTGGCAACAGGGCGCAGAGTCAACGTATGCCGCCGAAAAAGCCGCGTTAGCGAGATGTGGAAGAAAGTGGAGCTTCCCGGGACCAGGGCGCAACCAGAAGCAGCTCTGGAGTAGCCGTGTGCATAATCGGATACTCTGGATTTTGCCACCGTTACATTCCGTCCCATGCGTAAGCGGTTTGCTTCGCTTCTTCCTGCTCCGTGTTCACCATGCCGCCATGTCAGCGGCCGTGCATAATAGACCTTACTCAGGACTTTGGAGAGATGATTGCAAAGGAAGAGGAGAACTTAGGATGGGCACAGGAAGCGAAGGCAGTAGGAACTAGAGGAAGCTGGTGAAGTTCCAGAGATGGATGAAGAGAATGGGTGAAGGAAGAAGAGATGGGGAGGAAAAGAGAGAGAGCAGAACCACAGAGCAGAGGGAGAGATAGTAAAGGAGGAAGAGAGAGATAGGGCCTATGGTGCCTGACTTTGAAGCATAAGTGTAATCGAGCTTCTTGGAAATTGATGGCATAAGTTGAATGTGAGCCTACAGTACAACAAAACAGCTAAGAAGGCTAATGTGAAATTGCCAGGAGCATAGAAACAAAAGCAGGGGAAGTGATAGCACCACTGTATTCCTCATTGGTTAGACCTCATTCGGAATCTTGTGTCCAGTTCTGGGCTCCGCAGTTCCAGAAGGATACGGACAAGTTGAAGCGTGTTCTGGGCAATTAGAAGGGTTGTGAGGTTGGAACCCATGCTTTACAAGGGGCAGGGTGAAAGTTGGGTCTGCTTAGCTTGGAGAAGAGGAGGGTAAAGGACAAGATGATTGCTGTGTTGGATTAAGTAAAAGATAAGACATGCCCCCCCACAGGGTGCTCTGTGAACAGGCTTCCTCGGGAGGTGGTGGGTTCTCTATCTTTGGAGATTTTTAAACAGAGGCTGGAGAGCCATCTGACGGAGAGGCTGATTCTGTGAAGGTTCAAGGGGGTGGCAGGTAACAGTGGATCAGGATGCAGGGGGTTGGACCAGATGACCCAGGAGGTCCCTTCCAACTCGATGATTCGATGATTTGATGATTCGATGATTCGATGCTTCGATGCTTCTATGATTCGATGATTCTATGAATCCATTGAGCTGCCATAAATCTTCCCTGTCTACCATCTTTGGCCACAGGCATTATCTGTCGCCAATGACTAGAAATTTTGGAGGGAATTTCTAGATATTTGTACCACCATTTTATCATTATTATTGTTATTGTTGGCATATTGTTTTGATGACATGCTGTGAACCGCTGTGAGCGGGCAATGCTGAGAGCAGCGGTATAGATAATAAATGAATGAATGAATGAATGAATGAATGAATGAATGAATGAATGAATGAATGAATGAATGAATGAATGAATGAATGAATGAATGAATGAATGAATGATGTTGGAGGGGAGGCCAATTTCTTGACGGCAGCTTTGCAGACAAGGACTGGGAGTGGTGGATTCACATACCAGGAAATCAGGTTCCACTTATATTTTAGGAAGCATTTTCTGACATGGAAGTCTGTTCGTAGATGGGTTGTGGTGCCTCAGAGGGTGGTGGAGTCCCCTTTGTTGGAAGATTATAGGAGGAGGCCGGGTGAACACGTGTCAGGAGGGTGTGATCTTTTAAGTCACCGAAAAAGGTGAAGGGCTGGGCTAGATGGCCCTTTGGGCTCTACCAGTTCTCTGTGATGCTGATTCCGGCTGGAGGGAGGGAGGACTAGGTTTACTTTGCCAGTGTGCAAGCAGGTGTCATATAAATTGCGGGCTTCTAGCAGTCTAGAAGAGGGGTTGGAACAGCTATCATCAAGGGGTGCTCTGGGCTCTTCGAAATAGGACAGGAGATGATCTTTTTGATAACACCTGAAGGCCGTTTGATGTTTTGCTCTGTATACAGGCAGGTCCAATCAGCAGGTCTTTATCTGAGCTGAGGCCAAGTGTGTGGAGACAGAGGAGAAGCCTGGAGGCAAAATTCCTGGATTTGCTCACGTGCACGGCCAAGTTGAAGGTTTTTTTTTTCTAGGCCTAGCGCTTAATGTGGGATGTAATATAGAGAATGGAAGAACTGTTTTTTAAAAAATACCTCACTCAATCTCAAAGTGGCGTACAAACACCCTTCTTTTCCTCTTCCCACAACAGCGTGAGTTAGGTGGGACGGAGAGAGCTCTAGGTGAACTGCTCTGCAAGATCAGCCCTAAGAGGACTGCAACCAGCCCAGATCCACCCAGCTGGCTGCATGTAGAAGAGGAGTGGGGAATCAAACCCAGTTCTCCAGATTAGAGTCTGCGGCTTTTAACCGCAACATCACAACACGCCAGCTAGGAATCATAGAATCATAGAGTTGGAAGGGACCTCCTGGGTCATCTTCCAGGGCCAGTGCTTGATGTAAGATGGAATCCTTCCACTGTATTTGAGTCTTCTCCAGGTACTGGATTGTAACATCTCAGGGTAAAATTGGTAGAGAGTCACTAGAAGAATGGTGAAGAGGAAAAGGAAGGTAGCAGAACCACTATGTGAAATCAACGGTCATAATACAACTTTGAGGGTCTTCAAGTTTCTTCTTCCACCACGTTTGACCTTGAAAGATCAGCTTCCACCATGTTTGACCTTGAAAGATCAGCTGCCATATTTGACAGATGAAAAAGCATGTCAGTTTTGGAGCCCAGCAAACCAAAGAGCATAATGAGTAGGTCTTCCTGAGGGCCTTCTCGAAGAAAAAAAGCGAGACATAGAGGAATCTGAAAACAGAAAAGAGGCAGGTGCAAAACTTGGACAGAGAAGGAGGAGCTCTGATTTTCAATATGCAGATCTTCTCCAGGAAGCTCGAGCTCGGGGGCTTCTTGGGTTGCCTCTGCATCGCTGTGAGGCCTGGAGCTTCATTAGCAGCATTTCTTGCACTGGCAACAGCATGACTGCTGGCAGCTTTGGCAACAACAAGGCTGGCAGCAACAGCAGCACGGTTGGCAGCAGCAGCACGGCTGGCAGCAGCAGCCGCACCCCTGGTTGCCTTCAGGGATGCAGAGGATGGTCATGTCGTTCTCGTTGCCACCACCACAATCACACATCTTGGAGGCTGGGCGGCGAAGGCTGAAACAGAGGAAAGGCAACTTGAGCTTGTTTTGGAGCCGGAACAAGGTCTACGGCAGGGGTAGTCAACCTGTGGTCCTCCAGATGTCCATGGACATCTGGAGGACCACAGGTGGACTACCCCTGGTCTACAGGAACCCCTCCTACCGTATGACTCCATGAGGAACTGAAGATCTAGAGAGCAAAATCTGCTCAAGATCTGCAGCTCCAAGGAGATCAGACTAGACTTACCTAGAGCCAGGCCATTTTTGGTCCTGGCTCCTGGTCTGGTGGAATGCTCTCCCTTGTGAGATCAGGGCCCTGCCAGAACTTGGGTGGTCCCGCAGGGCCTACAAAACTGCTGTTTCACCAGGCCTACGGTTGAGGCCTAACATGGTGTTGACATCCTGGCTTTCCTGCTCCAAGGGCCAGCCAAACTGGCACCAGAATCGGAAATCTGAACTCGCATGACATTTCCCAGTACAAGAGAGAGGATAGACAAGGAAGTTTGAAACAGAAGAAAGTTTCTTTGAGAGCTAGAGTTGTGGTGGTGCTTGTGTGTGTTTTCACTATTATTATTATTATTGACTTGCAGGTGGGCATTATGTGCTGGAATAAGACGCGGCACCAATGTTGGGATGAACAAGGCCACGGCTTTATTACCTCCCCGCGGGAGGGTTGGCACAGCATGGGAGAGGGAGCCTGACCTAGCAGTCAGCAGACTGCACCAACAATCCACAGAGTCCAGAAGGCACCCTAGGGACCCGCACCGTTCCCAGCCCGGAGAGCAGATCCCCTTGCCTACTGAAATCCGCCACTAAAGGAAGCGACCAATGTGGGGGAGCCACCTGGCGCCAACCTGATCTGACTGCCCCCAGGCCACCTGGCAAATGAGCCCCTAGCCTCCCAAGCTTGGTAGGCCATGCTCATATATGCACCACCTCATAGGGAGGCCCTGAACTCCAGGGAGTCCAATCACACCCCAGACTCCCTGCCAAAAGGCTCCATCCCATGCAATCCCGCAGCTGTGACAATTATTGAACAAAACATCCACCTCAAAACCCTGAACAATTCTGTATACAACAACGTAGGGTGGGTGGGAGGGGAGCAGCTCCCACATCATTCCAGGTAAAGAGGGCGAGACCCACACATGTGGCTACTTAAATAGTCACCACAGGTCCCACCCTGCCCTTGACGCTGTGCGTGCTGCATTCTGGCAACATGTACGCTAGAGGGTCTCTGGGTGGTCACCTCTCCCTCCCGGCAAGCCCTCAACCATGTAAGCCAAGGTAAGTCTCAGCCGGGTTATTATTGTCATTGTCATTGTCATTGTCATTGTCATTGTCATTGTCATTTAGATTTTGGCTTATGGTGGGTTACAACAGCCCATTAAAACCCCCATAAAACCCCGTTAAAATTGAAAACAGGACATAAAAATGACAACATAAGGAGAAACATGTCAATGTCATCAACGATCCACCATCATCCCCAAGAACATCCAAAAAGGGGGAAGTGGCAAGAGGTAGCCATGGTAAAGGTAAAGGTATCCCCTGTGCAAGCACCGAGTCATGTCTGATCCTTGGGGTGACGCCCTCCAGCGTTTTCTTGGCAGACTCAATACGGGGTGGTTTGCCAGTGCCTTCCCCAGTCATTACCGTTTACCCCCCAGCAGCAAGCTGGGTACTCATTTTACCGACCTCGGAAGGATGGAAGGCTGAGTCCACCTTGAGCCGGCTGCTGGGATCAAACTCCCAGCCTCATGGGCAGAGCTTTCAGACTGCATGTCTGCTGCCTTACCACCCTGCGCCACAAGAGGCTCTTAGGTAGCCATAACCCAACACTAATAGTGTACTGCTGCCTTTAATGCTATAAATATGGAAATGATATGGAGCTATTTATTGACTTCATTCATATGCCACCGTTCTCTCCAACAGGGATCTACACAACAAGGACGGAGCTTTACCGAACACGGCAAGACGGAGCTCGTCCACCAGGCATAAGGTTGAGGCCAGGGTGGGGTCCCATTATTCAATCTAGGACTCCCAGTGTCCATCTGATTGATCTGATGCCTCACTCCCACTAGTAGTAGGATGGTTGTCCCCAGCTGGACGAGGGGATAGATAGTCACTGGTTTTTTGCCTGCCGCCTTGGTATTAATTGGTATTAATAGGATTTATACAGGGAATTTTATGGGGTTTTATTGTGTTTTATCTTTTCATTGTCTGTAAACCGCCGTGAGCTCTGTTGGGAACGGCGGTATATAAATTCAATAAATAAATAAATCAATAAGGATCCTCTTCTTTCATGCTACAATAGCAGCGAGGTTGTTATGTGCGAAGAACTGGAAACCCTGGGGTTACTTGATAGCCCTGGAAGGGTTTTCCAAATGAGTGGGAATTAATTAAAAATCTATCTATCTATCTATCTATCTATCTATCTATCTATCTATCTATCTATCTATCTATCTATCTATCTATCTATCTATCTATCTATCTATCTATCTATCTATCTATCTATCTATCAAAAAATTGTTAAAACATTTTTGGTGAAGTGACCGTATATGGTCATGTCGACCCACCCACCTTGCCCAAAATGGCCAGTAATGGGCCTGGAAGGGGTGGGAAGGAGAGGGGTCCCAGTTGAGCCTGTCCACAGCTTTGCTTCCCAACCCTCTTCTGCATGATTGTGCCACTTCTGGGTTTTCTTGAAGCCTGAGGAACGTTTCAGGGTTTTCTCAATGGGGAAAAAGTGGAGGAAGGCTGCTCTAAGCAGTACACACCACTCTCTCTAAAGAGACCGCCTTTTAAAAACACACTGCTAGCCTCTCCCAATTGGAGAGTTTTAGATGTAGGAAGCTTTTCTTCCCTGGTTAGATACTAAGTACACCATTCAGTGATTTTTTTTTAGGGGTGATACAGGTTATGTCCCTGTGGATTCTTCCCTTGTCCAGTAGGTGCCCTGGGTGATCAGACCCAGTACGTATAAAATTGCCGCTTCTAGAGGGAAATCCACAGGTCCTACCACTTACTGAAAAGTTTAGCATGGAAATTTTTTAGTATTCACCAGTTGCAGATTATACCTTCAGCATTTTAATGTTCTTTTATATATTGTTAAGGTGTAGTCCTTCTGAACATGTACCTCCCGCTGAATTTTATCTTATGCAAGGGACTAGAATCAAAGAATCATAGAATCATAGAGTTGGAAGACACCCTCTGGGTCATCTAGTCCAACCCCCTGCACTATGCAGGACACTCACAACCCTATCGCTCATCCACTGTAACCTGCTACCCCCTTGAACCTTCATAGAATCAGCCTCTCTGTCAGATGACTATCCAGCCTCTGTTTAAATATCTCCAAATATGGAGAACCCACCACCTTCTGAGGAAGCCTGTTCCACTGAGAAACCACTCTAACTTCTTCCGGAGGTTTAGACAGAATTTCTTGTGCATTAATTTGATCCCATTAGTTTTCGTCCATCCCTCTGGGGCAAGACAGAACAAATCTGCTCCATCCTCTATATGACACTCTTTTAAATACTTGAAGTTGGTTATCAGATCCCCTTTCTGCCGTCTCCTCTCCAGGCTAAACAGACCAAGCTCCCCCAACCTTTTCTCATACATTTTGGTCTCTAAACCCCTCACCATCTTGGTCACCCTCTTTTGGACATGCTCCAGTTTGTCAACATCCCTCTCCAACTGTGCTGCCCAAAACTGAACACAGTAATTTATATTATATATTCAGTTTCAAGACACAATCCCCTTCCTTCTCCAGTGTTAGAAGGACAGCTCAGAAACAACCATGTTTATTTGTTTTATTGTTAATACCATCACTTATACCACACTTTCTCAACCAGGGTATTTTGAAACCCTGTGCTTTCTGGATGGCTCTGGAAAGGTTTTAATATATATTTTAAAGTTGTTAAACATTAATCAAGTGATAGGACCATACATGGTCGTGTTGACCCACCCACCTTTCCCAAAATGGCAAATGATGGGCCTAGAAGGGGTGGGAAGGTACCCCAGGTGGGCATGCTTCCCAACCATATTCTGCCCAATCGCACCACTTCTGGTGTCTCTCAAAGCCTGAAGAAAGTTTTAGGGGTTTCTCAGTGGTAAAAAAGTTGAGAAAGTCTGATTTGGACCCATTCCGCACACATGATGTCATGCACGTCCCATGTGCTTTCGGAAATGGACTTTACTTTGTGAAAACGGGAACGCTACTCCTAAAATGCATTGAAAGTTCCTTATCCAATGCCTGCGGGATGAACCTTGCTTTGGATTGTGGGTATTGGCACTGGCGAACAATGAATTTACCGCAACAGGTATTTGCAAAAAGGCAATAACCAACCACAGGCCACGAAGACAACAGAGAGACCTTCAGAGTACAAGCACTAAGACCTATTAGCACACAGCAGAGTGAGAGAGAGAGACTATCTGAAAGAGTCTCAAAACATCATACAATCACCTTCCCTTCCTCTCCCCACAACAAACACCCTGTAAGGGAGGGGAGGCTGAGAAATCCCTGATATTACTGAAGAAGAGTTGGTTCTTATAGGCCATTTTTCTCTACCCAAAGGAGGCTCAAAGTGGCTTACAGTCGCCTTCCCTTTCCTCTCCCCACAACAGACACCCTGTGAGGGAGGTGAGGCTGAGAAAGCCCTGATATTAAGAAGAAGAAGCGATGGTTCTTATAGGCTGCTTTTCTCTACCCAAAGGAGTAGAGAAAGCCACTTTGAGGCTTAAAGTCACCTTCCCTCTCCTCACAACTGGGAACCTGTGAGGGAGTTGAGGCTAAGAAAGTTCTGAGAGAACAGTGACTGGCCCATTGTGATCCAACTGGCCACATGTAGAGGAGTGGGGATTCAAACCCAGTTCTCCAAATTAGCACCCCCCCACACACTCTTAACCCCTGTAGTCATCTTCAATTTTAATCTTCGATAAAAACCATTTAAAACAAAGAACCCTGAGGTTCTACTATTGACCAAAAAGGATTCACAATCTCATAACTCTTTCCAAATAAAGGGGTTGTATGAACGTTAATTCAGAAGACGAGGTTGGCTTATGTTGTCCACTGCCTGGAATGGCAGAGAGGGTGTTCTATAAATGGAAATAAATACATAAATACGCCAAGCTGGGTCTCTTAGCAGGCTTTCATTCCCCAACTATCCCACTTTTAATTCTGCCTGAGTAAATGTTCCAGTTCCCTCTTAGAACCAGATTGGTGGAGCGGTGAAGAACGGCAGCTTCTAATCTGGCAAGCCGGGTTTGATTCTCCGCTCATCCTCACTCAACCACCTGGATTCCCTTGGCCCTGATAGTGCTGTTCTCACACAGCCTCACCTACCCCACAGGGTGTCTGTTGTAGGGAGAGGAAAAGGAAGGCAATTGTAAGTCCTTTTGAGACTCCTTTGGGTAGAGAAAAGCAACATATAAGAGCCAACTCTTCTTCTGTAATCTCAGGGCTCTCTCAGCCTCACTTCCCTCACAGGGTGTCTGTTGTGGGGAGAGGAAAGGGAAGGCGACTGTAAGCCGCTTTGAGCCTCCTTCGGGTAGGGAAAAGTGGCATATAAGAACCAACTCTTCTTCTTCATCAGTAATCTCAGGGCTGCCTCAGCCTCCCCTCCCTCACAGGGTGTCTGTTGTGGGGAGAGGAAAGGGAAGGTGATTTTAAGTTGCTTGAAGACTCCTTTGGGTCGTGAAAAGCAGGGTATAAAAACCAACTCTTCTCCTTCATCTCTCAAGGGTGACCGGGTGCAGACCTTTCTGTAGCTTTATAGCAAGAAGTACAACTGAGCAATGATTGGCTATCAACCTATTTACAATAGAACTTAGAGAAAAATACTTCACATTCAGAAAATGGACAGTGCAAAGTTAACTGTGGCAAATGCAATGGATCATGCTTACCTTCTTTCCCTGGAAGGAACTTGAGAGGTTGATGACCAGGAAGCAAGTGAAGAGCTCTTGGTTGGTGAGACCCTTTTATGCTGCCCCACTGGACTTCCACAGAGGAAATGAGGCATCATTACA
Source organism: Paroedura picta (assembly GCF_049243985.1). NCBI lineage: Eukaryota > Metazoa > Chordata > Lepidosauria > Squamata > Gekkonidae > Paroedura > Paroedura picta. The sequence continues at coordinate 9,321,647 of NC_135369.1, forward strand.
TAAATGCATCATTTTTAAGACAGCAATTCATTATGGTGAACCAAAAGGCACCTTCCAATGCATGACCACTGACTAGGGGCATATTGTCCCCCGAGAGAATTAACTAATTCACATCATGTATTACGCACCCCTATTATCTAGATATAATTGTGTGTTTCAAAGATCGGGCCAAAGGGGAGTTAGCGGGTTGCTTGGGTTTTTGATCCGCTGACGGGTTGACGGAAACCCAAGAATCGAAGGTCCTGCTTCTTATTCAGCCAGGATAAGTTTGGTTTGGTTCTGTAGGTTCTGTAGACTGAATGATCACGAGATCCAGATGACCGCGATGAGAATTGTGCTTATGGAGGAATGCTGCTACCTCTGGCAAAAGAGGTCTCATTGCCACGTCAAGGTAGAGCAATCTTCCACGGTAATCTTAAATAATAATTATAAAAAATCCCAAGGCTCTACTATTCCCCGAGCAGAAATTGTGATCTTGTAAACCTTTCCAAATAATGGAGTGGCATAAAGGTTAATTCGGAAGTCCAGGTCAGCATGTGGGGGGAAGACGAAGACGCCGACGACAACAGAGAAGAAGACGACGATGACGGAGAAGAAGAAGAAGATGACGATGGAGATGAAGAAGAAGAAGAAGAAGAAGAAGAAGAATTGATTTTTATACCCCACTTTTCACTGCCTGAAGGAGTCTCAAAATGGCTTACCATCGCCTTCCCGTTCTTCTCTCCACAATAGGTACCCTATAAGGTAGGTGGGGCTGAGAGAGCTCTAGCAGGACTGCTATGTCAGAACAGTACTATCAGTGCTGTGACAAGCCGAAGGTTACCCAGCTGGCTGCATGTGGAGGAGGGATGGGGAATCAAACCTGGCTCAGCAGATCAGAAGCCACCGCTTCTAACTGAGTGGCTTTATAGAAATGTTTGTAGCAATGCCAACAAAATGCAGCTAAAGTCGGTTTAAATTAGTTTATTCGATCCTTATATTTTCAGGGTTTCTCAACCAGGGTTTTGTGAAACCCTGGGTTTTCTTGATGGCCCTTGAAGGGTATCCTGCATGGGTAGGAGTTAATTAATTTTTAATATCTTTTTTTAAAATCTTGCTAAACATTTATCAGGTCATACGATCAAATATAGCTGTGTAGACCAGGGGTAGTCAACCTGTGGTCCTCCAGATTTGCTGGCAGGGGCTCATGGGAATTGTAGTCCATGGACATCTGGAGGACCACAGGTTGACTACCCATTGTGTAGACTCACTCAGCCCTCCCCAAATGGCTAGTGACAGACCTGGAGGGGGTGGGGAGAGGAGGGAAGGGGCTCCGGGTGAATGTGTCCACAGCTATGCTTCCCAACCATATTATGCACTTCTGAGGGTTCTCGAAACCTGAAGAAAATGTTTCAGGGGTTTATCAATGGTATAAAGGTAAAGAAAGGCTGTCATATATTGTTCTCCTTTGCTGGCAGTTTGTCATTCGTCAGCCAGATGCCTACCAATGTTCAGACATGTCCATCCTAGCCAGCAATAACACTAAATCTTCAGTATCCTTTCCTGCTCTTGGACAGGGCTTGGACAGGGCTTAGAGCCTCCCTCAACATGCTTTTTGAGCAACCCATACTCTGCCCCACAACAATCCTCCAGAGAGCCAGTTTGGTGTAGTGGTTAGGAGTGCGGACTTCTAATCTGGCATGCCGGGTTCGATTTTGCACTCCTCCACATGCAGCCAGCTGGGTGACCTTGGGCTCCCCATGGCACTGATAAAATTGTTCTGACTGAGCAGTGATATCAGGGCTCTCTCAGCCTCACCCACCTCACAGGGTGTCTGTTGTGGGGAGAGGAAAGGGAAGGGGACTTCTTCTTCTTCTTCTTCTTCTTCTTCTTCTTCTTCTTCTTCTTCTTCTTCTTCTTCTTCTTCTTCTTCTTCTTCTTCTTCTTCTTCTTCTTCTTCTTCTTCTTCTTCTTCTTCTTGAGAGCCAGTGTGGTGCTTTGGTTAAGAGTGGCAGCCTCTAATCTGTCAAAAAGGGTTTGATTCCCCACTCCTCTGCATGCAGCCAGCTGGATGCCCTTGGGCCATTCACAGCTCTCTTAGAGTCACATGGAGTCTGTTGTAGGGAGAGGAAGGGTAGGCAATTGTAAGCCGCTTTGAGACTCCCTTGGGTAGTGAAAAACTGGGTCCAAAAAACCCCCGAGAATAGCTCTTCTTCTTCTCTTCTAGCCTGTCATATTTCAGAAGCTGAGAAGGATTGTTCCTGGTGGCTGGAAATTGGAAGGGCAACCTCCAAGGAATACAAGGGTCATGACACAGGGGGCAGACAATGGCAAATCACCATCAAGTGTGCCTTACCCCACAGCCAAGCCGTCTTAGGATCTCCTGGATAGATTACATGCATGTCATATGATAAATAAATACATAAAATCTATGTAGCAGTGTGTGGGAAGCAGTACCGGTTAATCAAATCGGCATTTAAGGAAGAGAATTCTGTAAATGTAAGCAAATTGTGGATGGGTGGGCAGGAAGGGTTGTGTCAGTGCTTGGCTATTGTGGCCCTTTCTGGCCTCCCCGGGAAAATGCCAATAGTCAATTTGGGGTTGGGAGGTGAATTTCCTCCAAGCCAGATTGGCCAGGGATTCTGAGTTGTTGTTTTTTTGGGGGCGGGGGGGGGCATCATCTGGGCATGGGATTAGGGTCACTATGGGTGGGCAGGTAGTTGTGACTTTCCTGCATTGTGCAGGGGGTTGCAATAGATGACTCTGAGGTCCCTTCCAACCCCGTGATTCTCTGATTCTAAGGCTCTGTCCCAAAATATCCTGTCAATATTGGCCAGCTTGGTGTAGTTGTTAGGAGTGCAGACTTCTAATCTAGTGAGCTGGGTTTGATTCTGTGCTCCCCCACATGCAGCCAGCTGGGTGACATTGGGCTTGCTACAGCACTGATAAAGCTGTTATGACTGAGCAGAAATATCAGGGCTCTCAGCCTCACCTACCTAACAGAGCGTCTGTTGTGGGCAGAGGAAAGGGAAGTTTATTGTAAGCTATTTTGAGACTCCTTTGGGTAGAGGAAAGCAGCATATAAGAACCAACTCTTGGTCTTCTTCAGTAATATCAGGCCTTTCTCAGTCTCACCCATCTCACAGGGTATTTGTTGTGGGAAGAGGAAAGGGAAGGCAATTGTAAGCCATTTTGAGATTCCTTCTGGTAGAAAAAAACGGCATATAAGAACCAAGTCTTCTTCTTCATTACTGGTTTGGGGATGGAGAAAGTGTTGGAATAGGTTTGGGCCTTCCTGAGGTCTCTCAAGTGCAGGAGAGGATATCAAATGTCCACTATACTTGCTGACCAGGTTGGAGATGTCCAAAGGATGGTCACCAAAGGGCCAGCAAGTCTCAGCCTTTCCGTAAAGCAGAATTCCATAAGAGGATGCAAAGCAACCAAACTGTGGTTCTCCAGATGTCCATGGACTGTAATTACCATAAGCCCAAGGAACTTCCTGCTGGCAAGGGATTCATGGTAATTATAGTCCATGAACATCTGGAGAGCCACAGTGTGGCCACCCTTGCTTTAGGCCAAAGCCTTATTTGGAAAGGCTTATGACAATGCACAGCCTGACATTTGGTTGTAGAGCCTCAGGATGGTGATGAGTATTACTAGACCTTTACCCAACCTTGATGTGGCAATGAAACATCTCTTGGCTATCATTATGGTCACATGCATTGCATTTGGGGCTTGAAACACAGCGGAATGATCATCCAAGGGAACATCTGTAGCTGAGAAAATGCTGCTGAAGCTGACATCTGGAGAAAAGGAAGCACAAATTTCAGTTCCTGTGTTTTTGTTAGGGATAGGCATGAACCAGGAAAACACAGTTTGGTTCAGTTCATGATTCAAGTCATAGAATCACAGAGTTGAAAGGTCCCTTCAAGGTCATCCAGTCCAACCGCTTGCAGCAGGCAGGACATTCACAACTACCTGCCCACCCACAGTGAGCCTAATTCCATGCCCTGGCTGCAAGCAAAAGTCCATCAAGAACTTTTCAAGGACAAACAAACCAGTTCAGTTTTTGATCAGATGAAATGGCCTCCTGAAATCTGATAGATGCCAAAGTAGCATCAAATCTCTGGATCATAGAATCATAGAATCATAGAGTTGAAAGGGACATCCTGGGCTATCTAGTCCAACCCCCTGCACTATGCAGGATGCTCACAACCCTATCACTCATCCACTGTAATGATTTGCCTCTATCTACTTTCTAAGTATGGTGAAGATTGGATTTGACAGGTCTGGACGAAAGGCTTCCAAAGATGAATTTTTCCCCAAATGGAAGAAAAACACAACAATGATAGTGTTCAATGATAGTGTTCACTTTTTGGAGAGTATGTAGAATCTTTGTCCATCATCTTCTTAGAGAACTGAAAATGTGCCAGAAGACTGGAGGAGAGATGTTATCCCCATCTTCAAAAAAGGCTGGAGAGATGATCTAGGAAACTACAGGCAAGTGAGTTTGACTTTCGTCACAGGGAAGATAATGGATCAGATATTAAGAAGGGTGATGTGCAAACATTTGAAGGACAATTTGGAAATCCAACAGGTCCTGCAAGATTAATCTGGTTTCCTTCTTTGACTGAGTGACAGGCTTATTAGACAGGACACTTAGTTGTCTTGCAGTAAGTCTTGCAGGGCCTGCAGAAGGGAGCTCCTCCACCAGGCATTTGCCTGAGACCGACCACAGGTCCCCCCCACCTCTGACATCCCCTCCATGGCCTGCAGCAGCCTGACCTCTCTAGGGGGTTTAGCTTGTTATGTTGTTATTGTTGTTATTGTCACGGAAGTTGTTTAGAATCACTGTTGGATTGTTACTGTTGTATATTGACCATGTTGTATGTTGACTCGTTCCATGTATCCCCCTATGATGTTGTATGTACACCCTGAGCCATATGGAAGGGCGGTATAGAAATCAATCAATCAATCCATCCATCCATCCATCCATCCATCCATCCATCCATCCATCCATCCATCCATCCATCCATCCAGTAAACAAACAAACAAACAAATAAATAAGTTTTTTGACAAGTTTGAGTAGTTGTCAATGGTAGGTTATCAGATTGTTGGGAAGTGAGCAGTGGAGTGCCACGGGGCTTGCTACACAGCCTGATACTTTTCAACATTTTTATTGATGATCTGGATGAGGGGGTGGAGGGGGTCCTCATTAAGTTTGGAGATGACACTAAATTGGGAAGACTAGTGAATATCTCAGAATATAGAGATAGAGCTCAAAGAGATCTGAACATGCTGGGAAAGTGGTTCGAATGAGAACAAGATGCAATTCAGTAAGGATAAGTAAAAAAGATCGACATCTGGGTCACAGATTTGTTCTATCTCCTCCTGGACGGCCACCTGGACACCTGCCCAGTTACACTCGCCAGATTTTTGGAAGCCATCTGCTTAGAGCAGAGTCACTTGAAACTCAACCCCTCCAAGACACAGGTCCTGTGACTAGGCACAAACAAGGAATCTCCAGATCATGTGCTAAGAGATTTTCCATTGCAATCTCCCCAGTGACCACTTGATGCCGCTAAGTGAGCACGTACTCAAAGTTTAGCTACTTAACAGCTTCACAAATGCCCTTTAAGGCTGACTTTAACAAATTATGTGCTGATTACAACCCCAACACCTTCTAGGACCATCCGGTGATGTGCTTTCCAATACACAGTTCCCTCAAAATCTAATCACAAGTTTTCTAGCCTTGGTTAACTAGACTTGAAAGTTAGCTCTGCCCAGTCCTTTCTTAATCTAATTTTTGGGCAAATAACCTAAGCACCACAAAGTTAATATTTTGTTCCCTGTCAGACTCTTCCCTTACTTTTTAACATGGCTAATCATACTCATTTGGGGAGTTGTTTCTACCACAGCAGAGTAAAGCCGTACCATCACCTCCCGTGATCTGGACACGATACTCCGTTTGATACAGCTCAAAATCCCATTTGCCTTTTTAGCCACTGAGTCACACTGCTGACTCATGTTCAATGTATGGTCTACTAAGACTCCTAGATCCTCTTTGCAGATACTACTGCCAATTCTCCCCCATCTTATACTGGGAAAGAGAAGGAGGAGGAGGAGAAAGAGGAGAAAGAGGAGAAAGAGGAGGAGAAAGAGAGGTGAAAGAGGAGAAGCTGGGGTTTTTTTATACATTACTTTTCAATACCTTTAGGAGTCCCAATGCAGTTTAAAAATACCATTCCCTTCCCTCCCCCATTATTGTTTGAGTTGGTGACACAACCACATACCAAAGGATGGTGTCTCCAGTGTCAATGTTTTGCTTGAGTGTCTGTGATCAAGCTTACATTTCTAGAGCTTTGCCACCACCTACCACCTCTCATTGAAGAAGAAGAAGAAGAAGAAGAAGAAGAAGAAGAAGAGCTGGGTTTTCTTATGCCCACTACTTGAAGGAGTCCCAAAATGGCTGACAAACACCCTTCCCTTTCTCTCCCAGTCACTTTTTGTCACAGTTTAGCTCTGGCGTGTGTGATCAGGCTTATGTTTCTAGAGGTTTCCTGGCACCTACCCCCCCCCCCTCATTGTGGTGGGCATTGGGTTTGTACAGCTAAATATGTTTTGGCATTGAAAAGCCAACCCTGTTCACTTCTGTTGCTCTTTGTGGACATCAGCGGTCAACTGCTACACAGGAGAGGAGGACAATGGGAACAAGGACCACCCTCAGGAGGGTAGCAGAGGGGTATTTGCACCCATTGGTGAGCCCTCCAGAGCAGACGGCAAATTCACTGCACATCTTCCAGTGTACACTCTTTGTCCGTAAGTTGTTCCCCCCCCCAAAAAAAACCTCACAGGTACAATTTGATCAGCAAACTCAAAATTTAAACTATTACCTTGCACATAATGCCAATGCACAGGTTATGTTCACCTTCACTGAAACTTTACAGAACGGGAGGTAGTTTGGTATCTCCTGCAGCGCAAGGCGCAGCTGACAACCTGAAAATATGTGCCCTCTGGTTTTCAGGATAAAAGGAGGGGGGGAAATGATATGCCTTTAGAGAGGAAGAGCTGGTTTTGAATAATTATCTTTTCACTTCTCTTTTCTTTTCACTACCCGAAGGAGTCCCAAGATGGCTTACAAACACTTTCCCCTCCTTCTCCCTCCACAACACATGCACTGTGAGTCAGGTAGGACTGAGAGAGCTCTGAGAGAACTGCTCTGCGAGAACAGCCCTAAGGGGGAGCTTGGTCTGTTTAGCCTAGAGAGGAGACGACTCCGAGGGGATCTGATAACCATCTTCAAGTATTTAAAAGGGTGCCATATAGAGGATGGAGCAGAATTGTTCTCTCTTGTGATGGACCAGAACCAATGGGATGAAATTAATTCAAAAGAAATTCCGTCTCAACATCCGGAAGAAGTTCCTGACAGTCAGAGCGGTTCCTCAGTGGAACAGGCTTCCTCGGGAGGTGGTGGGTTCTCCATCTTTGGAGGTTTTTAAACAAGAGGCTGAAGAGCCTGGAGAGCCTGACGGAGAGGCAGATTCTGTGAAGGCTCAATGGGGTGGCCAATTACAGTGGATGATCAATAGGGTTGTGAGAGTCCTACATAGTGCAAGGAGTTGGACTAGATCAGGGGTAGTCAACCTGTGGTCCTCCAGATGTTCATGGACAACAATTCCCACGAGCCCCTGCCAGCAAACGCTGGCAGGGGCTCATGGGAATTGTAGTCCATGAACATCTGGAGGACCACAGGTTGACTACCCCTGGACTAGATGACCCATAAAAATCATTTCCAACTCTATTATTCTATGATTCTATGATTTTATGATAGTACTGTGACTAGCCCAAGGTCACTCAGCTCGCTGGCTGAATAGGGAGGAGTGGGGAACCTGTTTCTCCAGATTTGAGTCTGCTGCTCTTAACCAGTATACCACACTGGCTTTATTTTTAACCACCCTGATGTTAAATGGACTTGTCCTGAGTTACTCCCTGTGCAAACAACAACAGAAACCATACAACCCAAACAACCCCACACAAAAGCAAAGTAGACATGGGGTTGCAAGTGGTGACCATTTGGGGGTGTAGTGAGTCTTTTCTGCCCCCAAATTTCCACTTTTGTGCACAACAGGGCCTCCAGTTCCAACCCCTGGAGAGCCCATTGCACAGCAGGTACAGGTAGGTAAAGGTAAAGGTAAAGGTATCCCCTGTGCAAGCACCGAGTCATGTCTGACCCTTGGGGTGACGCCCTCTAGCGTTTTCATGGCAGACTCAATACGGGGTGGTTTGCCAGTGCCTTCCCCAGTCATTACCCTTTACCCCCCAGCAAGCTGGGTACTCATTTTACCAACCTCGGAAGGATGGAAGGCTGAGTCAACCTTGAGCCGGCTGCTGGGATCGAACTCCCAGCCTCATGGGCAAAGCTTTCAGACGGCTGCCTTACCACTCTGCGCCACAAGAGGAGCCACTAGTAAATGAACCATCAGCATCCCCCTCTCCCAAAATATCAGTATTTCCCAACACCTTTATAGGCTCTTACTGCCACTACCTGTCTTTGGTAAAGAATTCCCTGTTGGAAGGATCAGGACTCCCAGCCTCCCTTCTATGTTCTGACACCTGGCCTCTGTATATGCCACAGCCCAGTGCCTGGTCACCACGGGGACTGGTCACCACGGGGACTGCATTTTGCACAACCAAAGGAGGCTCTCCCCAGCTGATCACTGTCCTCCTGTTGCTCCTTTTTCAGTATCACAGCCAACACAACGGGGGTCTATGTGGCACAAAAAACCACCACCAGAAACTACATTTATAAAGCATTTATTAAAAATAAAATGTCCACAAGCACGTTTTCAGCACAGCATCAGACTGAGCAAGGGATTCAAAAAAGGAAAAAAAAAACACAATTCCTATCCCTTCCTCTATACTTCTCCTATCTGTGGTTAAATTTAAGTCAGACTCCTCAGTTGAGAAATTGACCATAATTCTTACCACATTACTCCAAAACTTAGAACATTAGCTCAAACCTTAGAATGTGACCAGAAAGCTTAGAACATTACCAGACAGCTTAAATGGATAACCAAAAATGTAGAACATTACAAGAAAGCTTAGTATGCTACCAGAAAGATCTATGGAGTTTCCATTACCTTCAAAATTCTTTCAGGTGTGCAGGCTAGGTAATTATAAGATGTTTTGGGACTCCTTCAGCTAGTAAAAATTACGGTACAAAAAAACACAGCTCTTCTTCTTGTCTGAGGTACCGATATTCCTAAACACACATAACCAATCATAGTTCCCTCAGAACTCACCTACCTCACAGGGTGGCTGTTTTGGAGAGAGGAAGGATAGGCGATTGTAAGCCACTTTGAGGCTCATTCAGTTAGTAAAGAACAGGGTCAAATAAACAGTTCTTCTTATCCAAGGGACAAGAGAGTGTTTGGTGCGTCAAAATTAGTGGGTGATCATTTTCGAAACCCACATAACCATACACAAGAAGGTGACTTCTTATTTTTGGATTAAGAAGCACACCGTCAGATCCTGAGTTTTGGTAAGCCAATCCATGGATCAAAATTAAAATAATCCTTTACGTGCCCTCTGGTGAAGTCTGGGGAAACACACGTTTGTAGATCACAGGCTTTCATAATGCGTTATGTGCATTAATTCTCTTAAGGACAACATGCCCCTAGTTGACAAACTTGTACCAGAATATTGCTCATTGTTTACAGCCATGTTTTCCTGCTGCCTAATAATAGTTTACTGTTTTATTGACATTGGTTCATTTCCTCTTGGGAAGCTGTGTTGAGCAATATAAAACAGGGATACCCACCGAGAGCTCTTCGCTTAGTTAACTGGTTCACAAGCCTAACAACTTTTCCCCATCAGAACAAGGTAGGCATGCTTCATTCAGTTTGCTGCGGTTAAATTTATCTTGGCAGGTTGGATTCCCCACACCTCCATGTGCAGCCAGCTGGGTGACCCTTGGGCTAGTCCCAGGGCCATTCCGCACTTCGGAAAAAATAGCATCACGCCAGCACTGTGGCATAACGCTATTAATAATCGTGCCTCTGACCATTTCCTGCCACCTTGGTTTCTCGTTTCCCTCTGCCACTTCCTCACGCATCTAATCACTCCACACGCCTGCTTGAAAGGAGAGGAACACAGGCAGCCAATCACCTTTCTCCGTGGTATAAAGGGTCCTCAACGCAAGGATTCTTTTCCCAATAAAACTTCTCCAATGCTATGCTATGATATAGTGCTTATTTTACTGCAATCACCTTTGGATTCATGAGCCTTGAAGCTTTAATAAAGTAATCTTGTTCCCAATTTTTTTTGGGCGGGTGAGTTAGAGAGGCATGCTTTGTGTCTAAACTGGTGGGGAATTTTTTTTCTCTCTTCCTGGATGATTTAACACCTCTTCGTTGCTCCAGGTTAAAAAAAAAATCCCCATCCCTGAGTGAAGGGAGAGGGAGGCAGGTTTGAGGGCTGGCATGGTAGGTGGAGATAGCACTACTTCGGCTCCACACATTTCCTTTGAGTGTGGCTTGCTTGTTGCTCTTCTTTTCTCGAGCTACATATTTTGGGAAATCCACTATGTGACTCCCCAAGGCCCATTATGCACAGAGTGGAAGTTCCGCATTCCTGATATCTAGCCTATATCGTTATATTTGTAGTTTAAACCTATTACTGCGTGTCCTCTCCTCTGCAGCCAACGGAAACAGCATCCTGCCCTCCTCCAAGTGACAACCTTTCAAATGCTTAAAGAGGGCTATCATGTCCCCTCTCAACCTCCTTTTCTCCAGCTGAACATTCCCAAGTCCCTCAACCTATCTTCGTAGGGCTTGGTCCCTTGGCCCCAGATCATCTTTGTCACTCTCCTCTGTACCCTTTCAATTTTATCTACGTCCTTCTTGAAGTGAGGCCTCCAGAACTGCACACAGTACTCCAGGTGTGGTCTGACCAGTGCCGTATACAATGGGACTATGACATGACACTTGTGACTATGACTATGACACTTGTGATTTTGATGTGATGCCCCTATTGATACAGCCCAAAATGGCATTTGCCTTTTTTATCACTGCATCACACTGCCTGCTCATGTTTAGTTTACAATCCACAAGTACCCCAAGGTCTTGTTCACACACAGTGTTACCTAGAAGCGTATCCCCCATCCAGTAGGCATGCTTTTCATTTTTCTGACACAGATGCAGAACTTTACATTTATCTTTATTAAATTGCATCTTGTTTGCCCATTTTTCCATTGTGTTCAGATCTCGTTGAACTCTGTCTCTATTTTCCGGAGTATTTGCCAGTCCTACCAATTTGGTGTCATCTTCATGAGTAGTCCCTCCACCCCCTCATCTAGATCATTAATAAATATGTTAAAAAGTACCGGGCCGAGCACCGAGCCCTGAGGTACCCCGCTACTCAACTCCCTCCAGTCTGATGAAACACCATTGACAACAACTCTTTGAGAGCGCTTCTCTAACCAATTCCCTTTCCACCTACCTATCTGAAAATCCAGATTACAGTCTTTCAATTTATTTGTTTGTTTGTTTGTTTGTTTATTTATTTAGATTTATATACCGCCCTCCCCGAAGGCTCAGAACATGCATCAGAGCATCATGGGGAACCTTATCAAAAGCTTTACTAAAATCCAAGTAAACGATATCAACTGAATTTCCACGATCCAGCAAATCTGTTACTTTGTCAAAAAAGGAAACCAGGTTCGTCTGACAGGACCTGTTGGAGACAAATCCATGCTGACTTCCTTGGATCACCAAATTGTCCTCCAGATGTTTGCAGATTGCTCCCTTTAATATCTGCTCCATTATTTTCCCCACAACAGAGGTCAGACTCACTGGTCTGTAGTTTCCCGGGTCATCCTTCCTCCCTTTTTTGAAGATCGGAATAATGTTTGCTCTCTTCCAGTCCTCCAGGACATCTCCAGTCCTTAAAGAGGTTCCGAAGATGATGGACAAGGGTTCTGCAAGTTCTCTGAAAAGTTCTTTGAGCACTCTCGGGTGCATTTCATCCGGCCCAGGGGATTTGAACTCATCCAGTGCAGCTAAATGCCTCTCGACAACCTCTCTATCCATGTCAACCTGCCACCCAGACACTATCCCTTGGCTATTGCCATCTCTAGATGTGCCTAAACCCTTTGACCTGTGGGAAAAAAAACAGATGTAATAGGTGCTAAGCCTTTCTGCTTTATCTGCATCCTCTGTTAGAGTTTGTCCATCTGCACCCAACAGTGGGCCTATTGCCTCCTTTACTTTACGTTTGCTCCTCACATAACTGAAAAATCTTTTCTTGTTACACAGGGCTTCCTTGGCCAATCTTAGCTCACTCTCAGCTTTGGCCTTTCTGATGATTGATCTACAGTGCCTAGTAACCCGTAGGTACTCTTCTTTAGAGTTCTGTCCTTCCCTCCATTTCCTGAACATTTCCCTTTTCTTTCTTAGTTCCTCTTGAAGTTCTCTGTTCATCCAAATAGGCTTCTTAGAGCTCCTGCAGTGTTTTCATCTTTCTGGGATAGTCATTGATTGAGCATGCAATAGCTCTTGTTTGAGTAGTGCCCACCCTTCACATGCTCCCTTCCCTTCCAGCATTCTCGTCCATGGTATGACACTCATCATGTCTCTGAGTTTATTAAAGTTTGCCCTACGAAAATCCAACATCTGCATCTGGCTACAAGCTTCTTTGCCTCCCCATCTCAAAACGAATACAGCCACTTTGATCTCTACTAGGTGGAATGTTTGAAATCATAGAGAATCATAGAATCATAGAGTTGGAAGGTACCTCCTGAGTCATCTAGTCCTACCCCCAGCATTTTGCAGGACACTCACAATCCTATTGCTCATCAGCTGTAACCTGCCACTCTCTTGAACCTACACAGAATCAGCCTCTCCATCAGATGGCTATCCAGCCTCTGTTTAAAAAATTCCAAAGACGGAGAACCCACCACCTCCCAAGGAAGTCTTTTCCAATGAGAAACTACTCTGTCAGAAACATCTTCAGGGTGTTTAGACAGAATTTCTTTTGAATTAATTTCATCCCATTGGTCCTGGTCAGTCCCCCTGGGGCAAGATAAAACAACTCTGCTCCATTCTCTACATCCCATTCCACTGCTGAAGTAGACTCATAGAATCATAGAGTTGGAAGGGTCCATCCACTCCATCCAATCCCACTCCCTGCTCAATGAAGGATCAGCCTCAAGCATCCAGGAGAAGGATCTGTCCAGCTGCTGGCTGAAGACCGCCAGTGAGGGGGAGCTCACCACCTCCTAAGGCAGCCCCTTCCACTGCTGAACTAGGCTCATAGAATCCTAGAGTGGGAAGGGGCCACACAGGCAATCTAGTCTCACCCCCTGCTCAAGCCTGAATCATCCATGGTAAGTCTCTGTCCAGCTGCTGCTTGAAGACTGCCTGTGAGGTGGAGCTCACCACCTCCTGAGGAAATCATTGCTAACAGTACGTGACTTCCTGGAACAGGACCATAGGCTAGTAAGAGAATTAACTCATGGAATTCATTGAGAAGCCTGTGAACTCCCAAGAACTTTGTGTTTCTCAGATCTGGCCAGAGGGAAGTTAGAAGGTTGCTTTCATTTCGATCCAAAAAATGGCTCATCCAAACCCAGGTACCAAATGCAGTGCTTCTTATTAACTCACAGACAACATTCACCATCATGTGTTCAGTTTCACATGTATGACTGCGTAATCCATTGGTCCATGTGGCTGCCATGAGAATTGTCGCCAATAATAAGTCATAAAAACCCAGAGGCTCTACCATCCCCCAAACAGGATGGACCATCTCATAAACGTTTCTGAATAATGGAATGGCATAAAGGTTAAATCAGAAGACCAGGTGACCACATGGGAAATGATAACTGAGTGGAAACAGTCCTTGTAGAGCAGTGGTTCTCAACCTGGGGGGCTGCTAGGGTAGATCGAGATACAGCATTCGTCTGTCTGGAGCAGTGGAAAAGAACAAGATCGGCATGGTGGGACAAGAGAACTGAACTGAGAAACCCTGAGAAAAAAACAATTTGTATACAATCATGAACAATGGATCTCCACACCATTGGTCAATTTCGGTTTAATTTCTGTGAAAGAACCCATGCATAATTTTATGGTTGAGGGTCACCATAACATGAGGAAGTATATTAAGAAGGTCACGGCATTAAGAAGGTTGAGGACCACTGAGATAGAGGAAGAAGAAGAAGAGCTGGGTTTTTCATGCCCTGCTTTTCACTACCTGAAGGAGTCACAAGGCGGCTTCCCTTCCTCTCCCATCAACAGGCACCCTGTGAGGTAGCTGAGGCTCAGAGAGCCCTGGGATAATCTGCTCTGTGATAACAGTTCTAACAGGACTGAGACTGGCCCAAAGTCAACCTGCCGGCTGCAAGTAGAGGAGCAGGGAGCCAAACTCAGCTCTCCAGAGCTGTTAACCACTGCTTAACCACTGCTTTTAATCACTACACCAAACTGGCTTTGGAGAACTGGGTTTGATTTCCCACTCCACCACATGCCACCAGCTGGGTGAGCTTGAGTCAGTTACAGTTCTCTCTGAGCTCAACCCCACCTATCTCATAGTGGGCAGAAGAAGGGTAGGCAATTGTTAGCTGCTTTGTGACATCAAGTAGGAGAAAGCAGGGTACAAAAAAAACCCAGCTCTTCTTTTTCTCCTAGTTTCACCCTTCTCCCATCTCTCACATTAAGGTCCTCAGCTCTCATTCTCCACATGCTGACTTCTTTATTAACCTTTAGGCCGCCCCGTCCTTTGGAAAAGTTTATGACAACGCACAACATGCTTTTTGCGTAGCTGAGCCTCAGGGCAGGGATAGCTGAGAGCTCTGACAAAAGGTGATCCACTGGAGAAGGCAATGGCAAACCACTCCAGTATCTTTGCCATGAAAACTCTATGGACAGTTCCAATAGGCATCCTGGCAAATAGATGGGGAAGAAATGGAGATAGTGACAGATTTTATTTTCCTGGGCTCCAAGATCACTGCAGATGGGGACTGCAGCAAAGAAATTAAAAGACGCTTGCTCCTAGGGAGGAAAGCTATGGCAAATCTAGACAGCATCCTAAAAAGCAGAGACATCAGCCTACCAACAAAAGTGCGTTTAGTCAAGGCTATGGTATTCCCAGTTGCAACGTATGGCTGCGAAAGTTGGACCATAAGGAAGGCCGAGCGTCAAAGAATTGAGGCTTTTGAACTCTGGTGCTGGAGAAGACTCTTGCGAGTCCCTTGGACTGCAAGGCGAACAAACCGGTCAGTCCTAGAGGAGATCAGCCCTGACTGCTCTTTAGAAGGCCAGATCCTGAAGATGAAACTCAAATACTTTGGCCACCTCATGAGAAGGAAGGACTCCCTGGAGAAGAGCCTAATGCTGGGAGTGATCGAGGGCAAAAGAAGAAGGGGACGACAGAGAATGAGGTGGATGGATGGAGTCACTGAATCAGTAGGTGCAAACTTAAAAGGACTCCAGGGAATGGTAGAGGACAGGAAGGCCTGGAGGATCATTGTCCATGGGGTCGCGATGGGTCGGACACGACTTTGCACATAACAACAACAACAACAACAACAACAACAACAACAACATGCTTTTTGCGTAGCTGAGCCTCAGGGCAGGGATAATTATTACCTAAATTTTAACTACCTTGACGTGGCAATGAGCCATTTTTTGGCTCTCATTGCAGTCAGACAAATTGTGTTGGGCTTGAAGCATGGCTGAATCATCATTCATGGCCAAAAAAAAAAATGTTTTCAAAATAACTTTCAGAAGTATCGGGGGATGTATGGCGATGTGTTGATTAAAGGGAGGAGTCAACTTTATTCAGCCTTCAGACAAAGCATCTAAATTGCCTGTTTTGAGTAATCAGAATATTCTATCATCTATTAGTGCTTTTCTGTACAAGATAAATATAGCGAAATGCTTACCTAATGTAGTCATTATATTCTGGCTGGGACCTCCCACGTCCGGCCAGCAAACTGCTCGCTATATCCATCATTTTAAAGCATGAGTTGGTGAATCCCAAAAAGTGGATCCCTCAACCTAAAAAGCGCTATCCCCCAATGGACAAACAGCAGTCCAGCAGCCAAAGAAATGTATGGAGGGGAAGAAGTGCTACCTCCACCTCCAGTGTCCTGCCCTTGCACCCACCTCCCTCTCACTTCTTATGGGGGACAGGAAGTGCTTTTTTAAATAGGAGAACAGCCTGGAGCAACGAATAGGTCCACAAACCTGCAGATGATCCCAGAAAAATAGGATATAGGAGGAGATTATTTAAAAACATCATGGGAGTTCCTTGTTTAACTATTCAGAACAAAGTTTGTTCCAGTGGCACCTTTAAGGCCCACAAAGTTTTATTCCAGGTTTCATTTCATGTGGATGCACACTTCTTCAGCTACAAACTTTGTTGTGCTCCAGATCAACATGGCTGCCCACCTGAATCTATGCTGAATTCACATTTCCTCTGAGGCCCTCTGCAAGATATTCTTCATATAATCTGTTGAGCTATGCACACCGTAGCTCTTACATGTAAACCGCCCAGATTCTTATGGAATGAATTAATGAATTAATGAATTAATATTCCAACAATTCTGTCAGCTAGCAAGAGAAAAGCTTTGGGAACATCTTGTAAAAGCAAATATCCAAGACTCAAGGTTTTTCCATAGAGATGAATATTCACCGATGGACAGAACTGGAGAATTGTGAGTTGGAAGGGTCCCCAAAGGCCATCAAGACCAATCCCCTGCTCAATGCAGGATCAGCCTAAAGCATACAGAATAAGAATCTGTCCAGCCACTGATGAGGGGAAGCTCACTACCCTTGTGGCAACCCATTCCACTGCTGAACAACTCTGACTGAACAACTCTGAGATCTACCCCCCTTCCCCAATATCTAACTGGTACCATTCTACATGTAGTTTAAACCCATTCCTCCAGATCCTCTCCTCTGCTGCCAACAGGAACCTTTCCCTGCTCTCCTCCAAGTGATAACCTTTCAAATATGTAATGATGTCCCCATCATGTCCCCTCTCAATCTCCTCTTCTCCGGGCTGAACATTCCCAAGGTCCTTCGGCCTTTCAGCAGAGGGTTTCATTCCCAGGCCTCAGATCTCGTCCATTTTGTCCACATCCTTTAAGAAGTGAGGCCTCCAGAACTGCACACAGTCTTCCAGGAGAGGATGAAAAGAGAGTCATGTCTAAAAGCTGGTATTTTATAACATTGTCGATGTTGTGGTTTTGTAATGCTTGAACCCAAGAAGTAATTGTATCAAAAGAGCCTCTTGTGGCGCAGAGTGGTAAGGCAGCTGTCTGAAAGCTTTGCCCATGAGGCTGGGAGTTCAATCCCAGCAGCCGGCTCAAGGTTGACTCAGCCTTCCATCCTTCCAAGGTCGGTAAAATGAGTACCCAGCTTGCTGGGGGGTAAACGGTAATGACTGGGGAAGGCACTGGCAAACCACCCCGTATTGAGTCTGCCATGAAAACACTAGAGGGTGTCACCCCATGGGTCAGACATGACTCGGTGCTTGCACAGGGGATACCTTTACCTTTACCTTTAATTGTATCAAGGAATGCTCTAGGCTATGGTAACTTATGACAGAGGAGGATCTTTCCTTAGACAATTGATTAAGGCAAGCTATCAGATGGGTCATTTGTTTTGTGTGTGAAGGGTCTAGGGACCAAACCCTATGAGAGGCGTGAGAACGTTCAGCCTGGAGAAGAGGAAGTCAAGAGGGGACAGTATGGCTCTCTTGAAGTATCTGAAAAGTTGTCATGTGGAGGAGGACAGGGAGAGGTTCCTGATGGCAGCAGAGCATAGGGCCCAAAGCATAGGGCTTAAAGTATGTGTAGAATGGTACCAGCAGGCAAAAATTGTCCACACAGTATAATTCAGCAGTGTAAACAGTTGCCTTAGGAGGTGATGTGCTACCCATCTCAAGGATTGTGCTAGATGGCTTGCATGGCCCCTTCCAACTCTGGGGTTCCATTACTCTATATGTAAGAAGATATATCACAATGTCCAGTCATCTGATTTGTCTGGATTTAGGGTGACCTTCTGGAGGCCAATGACAACATATTGCAGTGGTAGAAAGTGCTCTTAAATGGCAGCCATCTTAAAGAGACCCCATAGAGCTTTCATTGCTGGCCTCTGTATATCAACCGTGGACTGCTCATCCAATAACGAAGCAGGGCTGATCTTTCCTAGCTTCTGGGATCTGACAAGATTAGGCTAGTCTGCCCCATCCATATCACAGCAGGTGAGCCTTCCTTTAAGTGCTGTATCATAGAATCATAGAGTAGGAAGGGACCTCCTGGGAAGAGTGGAGAAAAGTGCCATCAAATCCCTTTTTTACCTGTTGTAAACTTATCAGTTAATGATCTATAATATGTCCTGTTGTTCACAAACTTGCTCAGGTCTTGCAAACTTAAATTGACTTCCTTTCCCTATCACAATGGAATTTCCTTAGATGTGTCCTTCAAACTTGTTTGACCTCTGATGGAGCCCTTCTGCCACACCAGAGTCTTCCTTTGCCCCTTGGTCTCTAAGTAACCTCTGAGTAGGATCATCAGGAGAGAATGGCTGACATAGCTGTACAAAAAGAGTGATATCCTTCCAACCATGTTGTGAAAAGTTTAATCATGCCACAGTTGAAGAAGAAAGGATCATTGTGTAGCTTAGGAAGAGAATGGGCCCTTTCAGACACACTAAATAAGAGACTTGTAGTCCACTTGCTGGGAGCAGCGGTATATAAATCCAATAAATAAATAAAAATAAAATACATTTTGTTGATGCACTTTACAACTGGATTTGACTGGGTGAAATGGCAAAATCCACTTGGAAACGGTAGTCAGGGTCCTCCAGGGTGAAATGGCAAAATCCACTTGGAAACGGTAATCAAAGTGGATTCAAACTGCATTATTTAGCATGTGTGGAAGCACCCACTTAAACAAATCAGCAAGCAGCCTACATACTACATAATAGTCATGCCTCCTTCTCATGGTAGGAATCCTTGAGCAACTTTTTTTTTTAGGGAGGAAAGCATGGAAGAGAAGAATCTGAATAGACAGGAGGCACGTGCAAAGCTTTGACAAAAAAAAAAGGAAGTGCAATTTTCAACTGGCAGGTCATCCCAAGGATGCTCATAGCACTAACTTTGGATCATGGGCTATCTACGCTGTTTCAGGCAGTCCAGAAGTTCAGCAATAGTGGTTGTAGCACAACAGCATGGCTAGCAGCAGCACCAATGGCAACAGCATGGCTGGGAACAACAACAAGAAGATCGGCAGCAACAGCAAGGTCGACAGAAACAGCAAGGTCAGCAGCAGAAGCTAGGTCGACAGCAGCAGCAAGGTCCACAACAGCAGCAAGGTCGGCAGCAAGAAGAAGGTTAGCAGCAGCAGCAAAGCTGGCAACAACAGATATTGTTCCCGGAGGGAATACAAATGTTGGACATGTTGTTGAAGGAATCATCATAAGAACATGTCATTGTGGAAGGGACGGAAGACCGAAATGGATGAAAGGCACTTTAAGTGGGTTTCTTTTTCAAGATCAGGGCTCCTGTTAAAATTAGCCCGTCTTCTTGTTCATCTTTTGAATCGAGGATTCACTTATTTTTTAAAATATTTATGGTCTGGGCTGCTTCCACATGGAGATAATTCCTCCAGGGTCACTCCCAGCCATTGCAGTGTCACTGTGCAACAGCAATGGAGGATCCACACAGGGGAGAGCCTTATGTGTGGCTTTCCGCAGGGCCTGCAAAACGGAGCTCTTCCGCCAGGCCTATGGGTGAAGCCGGGCAGCCAGGTAGATCTGGGTCCCTCCCATAGAAGCGATGGTAGCGAACTCCATCAGTGCCCTCTACTTCCCTCCCCTCCCCTCAAGATAGTATTAGGCTTCTGTCAAAATTGGGGTGAGATCTTCGGCCGGGTTTTTCCAGCATCTTGCTGGTTTTGTGTAGAGGTTTTATGGGGGTTTATTGGAGTTTTAACAAATTTGTAACCCGCCTTCGGGGAGCTGCGGGAAATATATCAAACTAACAAACAAACAAATACATAAATACATAAATAAATAAATATCTCAACCCTTGAGCCCATGCTGAGCGATGAACTTTTTACTTTTTTTCTAATTGGAACACTGTAGTGTCAGAATGTCATAGGGATATGGTTGTAGAAAGGACGGTCATGTCAATTATTATCGTTGTAGTTACTGTTGAGAAACCCCTGAAACATTCTTCCCCAGAAGTGGTATGATCGTGCAGAATATGGTTGTGAAGCATAGCTGTGGACACACCCAACTGAGGCCCCTCCCTTTTCTACTCCCTTCAGGCCCATCATTGGCCATTTTGGGAGGGAGTGGGTGAGTTGACACAATCATATATGGCCATATCACCTGATAAATGTTTAATACATTAAAATATATTATAAATTTTCTAACTCCCACTTATTCATGAAACCCTTCCAGAGCCATCAAGAAACTCTTTCTTTCTTTCTTTCTTTCTTTCTTTCTTTCTTTCTTTCTTTCTTTCTTTCTTTCTTTCTTTCTTTCTTTCTTTCTTTCTTTCTTTCTTTCTTTCTTTCTTTCTTTCTTTCTGATAAACCTGTTCTGACCGAGCAATAATATCAGGGCTCTCGAATCCTCACCTCCCTCACAGGGTGTCTGTTGTGGGGAGAGGAAATAGAAGGCGACTGTAAGCCACTTTGAGACTCCTTCAGTTAGAGAAAAGTGGACTATAAGAACCAACTTTTCTTCTTCTTCAGTAATCTCAGGACTCTCTCAGCCTCCCCTCCATCACAGGGTGTCTGTTCTGGGGAAAGGGAAGGGAAGGCAAATGTAAGTCACTTCCAGACTTGTTTGGGTAGAGAAAAGTGGCATATATGAACAAATTCTTCTTGTTCCTGTTGTTGTTAAAAGTAATCAAGAACAGTGGTCCCCAACACCCAATCCGGGGAACGGTATAGGTCCGCTGATTATTCGGTACTGGGCTGCGGCTCCTCCTTTGGGCTGATCCTGTGTTGAGCAGGGTGTTAGACTAGATGGCCTGTATGGCCCCTTTCAACTCTGTGATTCTGTGATTCTGTGATTCTGTGATTCTCATCCTCCTCCCCGGCTGCTGCCTCAGGGGATGCCCTGCCACTCTGCCGCCAGCAGCTGCCATGGCTGGGGCTCCCCCTCAGCATGGCACTGCACAACTGCTGTTGGCAGTGCCCCACAGCAGGCAGTTGGAAGTCATGGGCACCAGGGGGAAAGCAAGTGGAGCAGGGGCTCAGGCAGTGGAGACGTCCCTCGGCAAAAGACTACCCCCCCCCACCAGAGCTTCAGTAAAATTGACAAGCATTGACCAGTCCCTGGTAATAAAGTGGTTGTGATCTAGATCGCAGGGATTATCATAAAATAATTTTTCTTTATTTCCAGCATTTGGGCATTGCTATGGGAAATCCCATAGCACTGATAGTTGCCAAATTGTTCATA
Source organism: Paroedura picta (assembly GCF_049243985.1). Classification (NCBI taxonomy): domain Eukaryota; kingdom Metazoa; phylum Chordata; class Lepidosauria; order Squamata; family Gekkonidae; genus Paroedura; species Paroedura picta. The sequence continues at coordinate 9,343,102 of NC_135369.1, forward strand.
ATTACCCTGGTGAATCAGTGGGTATGCAATCCTTATGAAAATCTTTATTTTTCATAGAATCATAGAGTTGGAAGGGGCCATACAGGCCATCTAGTCCAACCCCCTGCTCTATGCAGGATCAGCCCAAAGCAACCTAAAGCATCCAAGAAAAGTGTGTATCCAACCTTTGCTTGAAGACTGCCAGTGAGGGGGAGCTCACCACCTTCTTAGGCAGCCTATTCCACTGCTGAACTACTCTGACTGTGAAAATTTTTTTTCCTGATATCTAGCTTATATCGTTGTACTTGTAGTTTAAACCCATTACTGCGTGTCCTCTCCTCTGCAGCCAACAGAAACAGCATCCTGCCCTCCTCCAAGTGACAACCTTTCAAATATTTAAAGAGGGCTATCATGTCCCCTCTCAACCTCCTTTTCTCCAGGCTGAACATTCCCAAGTCCCTCAACCTATCTTCATAGGGCTTGGTCCCTTGGCCCCAGATCATCTTCATCGCTCTCCTCTGTACCCTTTCAATTTTATCGATGTCCTTCTTGAAGTGAGGCTTCCAGAACTGCACACAGTACTCCAGGTGTGGTCTGACCAGTGCCGTATACAATGGGACTATGACATCTTATGATTTTGATGTGATGCCTCTGTTGATACAGCCCAAAATGGCATTTGCCTTTTTTACCGCTGCATCACACTGCCTGCTCATGTTTAGTTTACAATTCACAAGTACCCCAAGGTCTCATTCACACATAGTGTTACCTAGAAGCATATCACCCATCCAGTAGGCATGCTTTTTATTTTTCTGACCCAGATGCAGAACTTTACACTTATCTTTATTAAATTGCATCTTGTTCTCATTTGCCCATTTTTCCACTGTGTTCAGATCTTGTTGAACTCTGTCTCTATCTTCCGGAGTATTTGCCACTCCTCACAATTTGGTGTCATCTGCAAACTTGATGAGTAGTCCCTCCACCCCCTCATCTAGATCATTAATAAATATGTTAAAAAGTACCGGGCCAAGCACCGAGCACTGAGGTACCCCGCTACTCACCTCTCTCCAGTCTGATGAAACACCATTGACAACAACTCTTTGAGTGCGGTACTCTAACCAATTCCCTACCCACCTAACTATCTGAAAATCCAGATTGCAGTCCTTCAATTTATCCATCAGAACATCATGGGGAACCTTGTCAAAAGCTTTGTGTAGAGAAAAGTGGCATATAAGAACCTACTACTACTACTACTACTACTACTACTACTACTACTATTATTATTATTATTATTATTATTATTATTATTATTAGGGATTTGTACCCCATCCTTCCTAGCAGGCTGGCTTGGGGTGGCTTCCATCTTTTAAAAAACACATACATAACTATGTGGAACAATTTATCCTTAAATTAATATTAAGTTAAGATGTTAAAACTTAAATCCATTAAATCCTTCAAAATGAAATATACTGATTTCTTTGCCATCAAACATTACTGCAATTTCCAGTTTCAAGGGGGTGTATCCATAGAGAGAAAGCCCATTGATGTTTTGTTTCAAGTCATGATATTAATTGGCCCCAACCGAATGCCTGAGAGAAGACATCTGTCCTACAGACCTTTTGAAACTGAATCAGCTCTTAGATGGCCTGCAGCTCTTCCAGGAGAAGAAGAGTTGGTTCTTATATCCTGATTTTCTCTACCCGAAGGAGTCTCAAAGCAGCTTATATTTGCCTTCCCTTTCCTCTCCCCACAACAGACACCCTGTGAGGTGGGTGAGGCTGAGAGAGCCATGATATTACTGCTCAGTCAGACCAGCTTCATCAGTGCTGTGACTAGCCCAAGGTCACCCAGCTGGCTGCATGTGGGGGAGCAGGGAATCAAACCCAGCTCACCAGATTATATGTCTGTGCTCTTAACCACTTCATCACTACACCAAACTGGCTCTCATTCCACCAATTTGGGACCAGGACAGAAAAGGCCCTGGCCCTGATTGAATCCAGGGATCACCAATTTGTTAGCATTGGATGATAGTAATGTCCTTTGGGTGTATAGTTAGCTCAGCCATCCCTCAGATATGCTGGGCCAAGACTGCATATGACATTGAAAGTTAACTCCCATACCATAAAGCTCCATATTAGTCATATATGCAGTATATATCAGCTAGAGCTTCACTTTCAAGTTTTTTTACCACCTAGGAAACCTTAATAGTAGATATTTCTGTACTGTATTGGTGCATTTAAACTTATTTGAGTTGTTATGGAACTCACTGGTAGGGGCAGCTCTCATGCAGCAGGGATCTGCAGCCTCCAAGCCTCAGAGGGAAGTGGGAGGAGGAGGGGGTGGTCAGGTGGGGGATGGAAGGCTATTGGCTGGCTGCTGGACAGACAGGCAAGCCAGTTGGAGGAGGAGGCACTCAGGGGCGGTGCAGCTGCCCTGATTGTGTGTTAAGTGCTGAGTGGCACTTAAGCCATGAGACCAGCTCCTCCTCCTAGCCCTTACCAGATATATTAAGTGGAACAGATTTGGATTTTAGACTAAAAACATTTTTGTTGCAGCTCAACCTAAAGAGGAATTTGGCTAGAAACTTTGGCTCATCTATTCTACGTAAACAATCTGATGGTGACTGGATTTCTGCTTCTCACACTATATATAGTCAGTTTTCTAAGAAGGGATGTGACATCTCTGTGACGTGTCTGCATTATGCCCAGCATGACATTCTATTCAGCAGGAGGTCACATGGTTGTTAAGGTTAATTTATCTCTCTATAAAACAATAAGTGACTGGTTTTCTTAATAAGGGTTGGGGAGATGGAGGCACTGAAGAAAGACAAGTCATTCCCCAAATAACCCATCATTCATGACTTGGCAGGATAAGATGAGGTTAGACTATGCTTACTGCTGAGTAACATCAAACAAACCATGAGTTGCCCGAAAAGCTTGTTGTGGGAGCTTAATGAGTTTTGATACTGCTTAGCACTGCACATGTGCAGGAGAAGACACTGAAGGTTCAGTATTGCAACTCTAATGGTAGAGATGTCCAAATTTTGGTAACTACTAGGTTGCCAAGTGCCTACCTGCTCCTCAAAAAGCCATTTTTTTTTAATTTCTTTAAATTTATAGACCACCCTCTCCACTCAAGCACACTCAGGGCTGTGAACAAGATCAACATATTATAGTCTTGTTTTTGTCTTGTATTATAGCTCAGGTGCAACGATATATTAAAAATCACAGTTAGCAACTCTATAATTATTTCTAAAATCCATCCATGGTGGGAGACTGATTAGATATTGATACTGGCTGCTTTAAAGGCCTCAACCATAGGCCTGGAAGAACAGCTCTGTTTTATAGGCCCTATTGAACTCAGTGACCACTGGCAGGCCCTCATGTTTTCTGGGAGCTCATTCCAACCAAGACCAAGTGGGCCTGGCTCTGATCAAGACCAGCAACATTTCTTTAAGGCTGAGGACCACTAGCCCGTTTCTAGTGGTTGAATGCAAGGCTTTTCGGGGGGCGCATTCACAGAGGTGGTCTTCAAGATGAGGATGAATCTGACATTTCTAAGGAGAAGAAGTATAGATTTCAGTTCTTGGGTTTTGTTAAGCCAGCTCATAGATCAAAGTGAAACCACTTCTAATTGCCCTCTGGTCTTATCTGCAAATCACACAATTACATGTACATCACAGGCTTGGTAATGTAGTAGGTGACTTAATACTCTCGTCAACAGTATGTCCATAGCTGACAAACACACACAAGGCGAGAGCACATTGTTTACCATCATGCTTTGATGTCTAATAAATCATATACTGTTTCGTTGATGATGCCTCACTTCCTCTGGCAAATATACGTGGAGCTGTATAAAAGGGGGTCAACAACAGCGAGGCTCTTCACTTACTGAACTAGCTTCATAAGTCCAACAAGTTTTCTTCCATCGTAAGAAGGTATGTTCCATTTCATTGATGTTCTGTTATTACTGAACCGTGCACAGTGTATTTCTCTCTTCAATTCTGAGAGTAGCAGTCTTGTAGCAAACAGTTGTTTAATGGGGCTGCTTGCCACCAGCCAATGTAGTGTCAGCATTGTGCTGTCCTCATGGGTCGAATTTGGACTGTCAGGGCAGGCAGATAGAATGGCATGGACCAATATAGAAGTTAAAATGGAATTATTTGGATGTACTTTGGGATAAAATGAAGCCTTGGTCCACCTCCTCCTTATATTTCCAGGATTTCAACATTGGGTATCAACTATTAGTACTTTTTCATTACCTTCCCGCCCCCCGCCCCCGAAGTCACCTTATTGTGAAGGAACCAGTTTTTTAAATTGAAAAAAATAAATGGTAAATAAAACAATATATATCATTGGAAGCCACTGGAGAATCCAGGGCTCTTTTGCACATGAACAATTTGTAATTTTATTAAGGGGAGTGGAATTTCATGTTCAATGCCCATTGAATCTTCTTATTCTCAACTATCTCTCAGGAAAGTAGGGCTTCTTTTTGAAAAGAAATCAATGCACCTTTCTGTGACTTCAGAACTTGTTAAACATTACCAGGTACTGCTTTAACATCAGGGACAGATGTCTGGAAAGACCTTTCAGAGACCCATCGTGGTGTAGTGGTAAAGAGTGGTAAATTCTAATCTAGAGAACTGGGTTTGAGTCCCCATTCCTCCAGATGAAGCTATCTGTGTCATCTTGGACCAGTCACTGTTCTCTCAGAGACTTCTCAGGTGTCTGTTGTGGGAGAGGAAAGGAAGGTGATTGTAAGCTGCTTTGAGACACATGAGACCTGCTGGGTGACCTTGCGTCAGTCATAGTTCTCTCAGAGCTTTCTCGGTCTCACCCACCTCTCATGGTGTCTGCTGTGGAGAGAGGAAGGGAATGTTATTCTAAATTAGTGTCACTTTTACAGGTAGGGATAAGCTTATTATTATTATTGTTGTTGTTGTTGTTGTTGTTGTTGTTGTTGTTGTTGTTATTGTTATTGTTATTGTTATTGTTATTGTTATTGTTATTGTTATTGTTATTGTTATTGTTATTGTTATTGTTATTTGATTTGCATGACCGCCGCTCTCGGAAACCGGCTCGCGGCCGTTCACAATATTTCAATACAAACACAGAACATTAAAAACTATTAAAATTCCCCATTAAAACCCCATAAACAATGACATTGGTATAAAAACCAGTGCTGCTTCTTCCTCCAATAAGAACAGAAAGAAGTTTCAAAGTCCTCAGGAGAGGAAGAGAAACAGGTTGTTGGTATTTATGGAGGAAATGTGCCAAAGGGTATCGACAGACTAGCTCTTTATATCGCCAGCAGAGTTTCCACCAGCAGATGTGATGGGCAGCTAAAATGGTGGAGAATTTCAGGCTTGCCTGTTGCCATGGGCCTGGTCTAGCAGGTGCACAGGCCTAATTAGAGACCAGACAGTCCACCTTCCCACTATAGTCAAAGGCAGCTAGTTGAAAGGGCCGTGGCAGGCTTACATAAAAGGAGTGGCTGCGTCCCTGGAGAAAAATGACTAGGCAAATCTTGTCTTAGAAGAGTAGTTCTCGACCTTCCTAATGCCGCGACCCTTTAATACAGTTCCTCGTGTTGTGGTGACCCCCAGCCATAAAATTAGGCAAGGGTTCTTTCACAGAAATCTAGCCAAAACTGACCAATGTTGTGAAGATGCATTGTTCATGATTGTATATAATTATTATTTTTTTTCCTGGGGTTTCTCAGTTCAGTTCTGCCTCTTGTCCCGCCAAGGTGTGCTGCCACCTGGAGGTCTGGCAGGAGACTGCACTGTGCTGGCAGCCGAGCGTGGATGCCTGCAGGAAGAGTGGCCTAGCTGCTCGCCCTGCCACGACCCCTGTGAAAGGGCCCTTCGACCCCCAAAGGGGTCCCGACCCCCAGGTTGAGAACCACTGTCTTAGAATCTACGCATGTTTATCTGTGGTTCATATCCGGATGGGAGACTACCAGGAAAATCTGAGGCTTCTATGCCCAAGGTCCCCCAGCTGGCTTCATCTGGAGGAATGGGGAATCAAAATGGTAGATAATGGCACAAAACCTGTGTTACCATCTTGCCTGGAAAACCCTACTGAATTGCCACAAGTCACTGGCAATTTCATTGGACTTTCCATCATCAGTGTAGCATTCTAACATTACAATGATATTCCACACATCACTGTACAATACAGGCATAAGGAACTCCACCACAGCCCAGGATAGAAATGTTTTCCAGTGCTAGGTTCAAAATATGGACAATGGAACTGGTCAAAAACAACCGTAACCCTAATCTTTTCTTTTTGAGGGGGAGGGGGGAATCATTCAAGTTTAGAAAGAAACTAAAGATATCTTTTGTCGGTTGCAGCCTCCTCTACCCTTCCACAATGACAAGCCCTTACGATGCTGCTTTTGAGGACGTGGCCGACAGCTTTTGTTGCTGCCACCCCTGCTGCTGCTGCCACCCTTGCTGCTGCTGCCGCCCCTGCTGCCACCCTTGCTGCTGCTGCCGCCCTTGCTGCCGCCCTTGCTGCTGCTGCCGCCCTTCCTGCTGCTGCCGCCCTTGCTGCCGACCTTGCTGCCACCCTTGCTGTTGCTGTCGCCCTTGCTGCTGCTGTCGACCTTGCTGCTGCTGTCGACCTTGCTGCCGCCCTTGCTGCCGCCCTTGCTGTTGCTGTCAGCCTTGCTGCCGCCCTTGCTGCTGCTGCCACCCTTGCTGCTGCTGTCAGCCTTGCTGCCGCCCTTGCTGCTGCTGCCACCCTTGCTGCTGCTGCCATTCATCCTGTCATCACTGATGTTGCTGCTAACCATACCGTTACACTGCAAGCACTGTGGGTGAACCTCTGGAGCTAAGGGCAGTCCTGAAACAACATGGACGAATTTAGCGCTGGCCCCCAAGCCATTGGCTTCCTCGAGAAGACCTGTGCTGCAGAAATTCTGAGCTCCTTTATAATCAAAGCTTTGCACCTGCCTCCTTTCCTGTCTCCAGATCCTTCTCTTCCTTGATTCACTCCCTAAACAAGTCTCTCGGAAATTCCTACCCTGAGAAGGAGGCATGACTGTTTTGTAGGATACATGTGGTTTCCCCATGTTCTTCTTGTTCTCTTCCTAGACCGTGAAACTTTCGCACTTTCTTCTTCTTCACCTGTTGCAATAATAAACCTGGTTTACAAAATACTGCTTGCAGAGTATCCTTCTTCCTCTACAGCTGCATCAGCTGCCCTCTTTCGAAGATCTTCTTACCCTGAAACCACAGTGCCAAAAGAGCCCCATCTGGTGTAGTGGAAGGGCTCCACCTGACGTCAGGGTGGTGTAGTGATTAAGAGCTGCAACCTCTAATGTTGAAAATCTAGTTTAATTCCCCATTCCTCCACCTGCAGCCAGCTGGGTGACCTTGGGCCCATCTCAGTTCTTTCAGAGCTCTCTCAGCCTCACCTACCTCATAGGGTATCTGTTGTGGGGAGAGGAAAGGTAGAAGACTGCAAGGTCTATTGAGACTCCTTCAGCAGTAAAAAGCACGGCACAAAAAACAGTTCTTCTTCTTAAAGAACTCACATAAGAAAAATGACTAGGAAGTAATCAGTGAAATATCTCTTAGAGAAAGTCATGCTCAGGTTGTAAGACATGAGTGAGTCTGTTAACTGTAGGATGTTTTGGAGGTCATTCATAAGGTCAGCATAAATTAGAAGATACCTCACGACAGTTGACACATACACAAAGCCTTCTCTGATGTGATAGGGATATGACTAGACAAGGTTGATCATCCAGGTCAGAGAACCTGAGCAGGGTCAACTATGGTTAGAACGTGGACATGGAGTCCAGAGTTGTCACAAAGAAGAGGGGAATGGTAAGCCACCATCATTCATCTATTGCCTTGAAGACTCTAGGGCAGGGGTAGTCAACCTGTGGTCCTCCAGATGTTCATGGACTGCAATTCCCATGAGCCCCTGCCAGCAAATGCTGGCAAATGCTGGCAGGGGCTCATGGGAATTGTAGTCCATGAACATCTGGAGGACCACAGGTTGACTACCCCTGCTCTAGGGGGTCGCCCCAAAGTGGCCACAACTTTCTACCACCACAAAGGCTGGTCATTTTCCAGTTTGACAAGATCCTAAATCCAGACCAATAGAACAACTGAAACTTGTGATATCCCTTGAGCAGGGGATTGGACTTGACAGCCTGCCTCACCCCTTCCAACTCTATCATTCTATGCATCTAACACGTGTAGCAAGTCCTGCCCTCCCAAATACTGAGGTGTCATATCTGCCATAAGTTAGCATAGCTCTGAGCATTTCTTGATGATGCAGTTCCTGTTCTAGGCATTACAAAACCACAATGCCTGTTGTTTTATTAAATGCCTGCTTTCAGACACAGCTGTCTTTTCACTTCATTCTCTGTTCTACTATACGGTTCTTCTCCCTTATCTCCTCTGTCTTCCTCTTCCCACATTTGATAGATTGAGAGATAGCTTAATGCAGTGGTCCCCAACCTTTTTATCACCAGGGACCGGTCAACAATTGACGATTTTACTGAGGCCCGGGGGGGGGGGGTTACTCTTTTGCCGAGGGATGTAGCCACCGCTGCCTGAGCCCCTGCTCCACTTGGTTTCCCGCCGATGCCCCTGACTTCCCGCCGCCTGCTGGGGGGCATTACCAGCAGCAGCTGCGCAGTGCCACACTGAGGGGGAGTCCCAGCCATGTCTAAAAAGTCTAAAAGCGGCTTATATCTGCCTTCCCTTTCCTCTCCCCACAACAGACACCCTGTGGGTTGGGTGAGGCTGAGAGAGTCCTGACATTACTGCTTGGTCAGAACAGTTTTATCAGTGCTGTGGCGAGCCCAAGGTCACCCAGCTAGCTGCATGTGGGGCAGTGCAGAATCGAACCTGGCATGCCAGATTAGAAGTCCACACTCCTAGAATCATAGAATAATAGAGTTGGAAAGGAACTCATGGGACATCTAGTCCAACCTCCTGCACTATGCAGGACACTCACATCCCTATCGCTCACCCCCTGTAACATGCCATCCCTTTGCCTTCACAGAATCAGCCTCTCCGTCAGATGGCTATCTAGCCTCAATTTAAAATGTCCAAAGATGGAGAACCCACCTCCTCCCGAGGAAGCCTGTTCCACTGTGAAACAGCTCTAACTGTCGGGAACTTCTTCCGGATGTTTAGATGGAATTTCTTTTGAATTAATTTCATCCCATTTGTTCTGGTCCATGGGGCAAGAGAGAACAATTCTGCTCCATCCTCTACATGGCAACCTTTTAAATACTTGAAGATGGTTATCAGATCCCCTCTCAGTCATCTCCTCTCCAGGCTAAACAGACCAAGCTCCCACAGCCTTTCTTCATATGTCTTGGTCTCCAAACCCTTCACCATCTTTGTTGCCCTCCTCTGGACACGTTCCAGTTTGTCAACATCCCTCTTCAACTGGAGTGCCCAAAACTGAACACAGTACTCCAAGTGAGGCCAAACCAGAGCACAGTAAACTATACAAAACTGTATACAAAACTGGTATTTCAACCACTGTGTGCAGAATGGACCCTGATCTACCACTCATAGGTCCTCCCACTAATCTTAGCAAGGCATATAGCTTTTTAGGACAGCATCCTAAAATGCATCAAAAGTGTGTGTTAGTCAAGGCTATGGTCTTCCCAGTTGCAATGTATCATAGAATCATAGAATCATAGAGTTGGAAGGGGCCATACAGGCCATCTAGTCCAACCCCCTGCTCTATGCAGGATCAGCCCTAAGCATCCTAAAGCATCCAAGAAAAGTGTGTATCCGACCTTTGCTTGAAGAATCGCTGTGAAAGTTGGACCATAAGGAAGACCGAGCGTCAAAGAATTGAGGCTTTTGAACTCTGGTGCTGGAGAAGACTCTTGCGAGTCCCTTGGACTGCAAGGCGAACAAACCGGTCAGTCCTAGAGGAGATCAGCCCTGACTGCTCCTTAGAAGGCCAGATCCTGAAGATGAAACTCAAATACTTTGGCCACCTCATGAGAAGGAAGGACTCCCTGGAGAAGAGCCTAATGCTGGGAGCGATCGAGGGCAAAAGAAGAAGGGGACGACAGAGAATGAGGTGGCTGGATGGAGTCACTGAAGCAGTCGGTACAAACTTAAATGGACTCCGGGGAATGGTAGAGGACAGGAAGGCCTGGAGGATCATTGTCCATGGGGTCACTTTCACATACATTGCAACTGGGAAGACCATAGCCTTGACTAGACACACTTTTGTTGCTTTTTAGGATGCTGTCTAGTTTTGCCATAGCTTTCCTCCCCAGGAGCAAGCGTCTTTTAATTTCTTTGCTGCAGTCCCCATCTGCAGTGATCTTGGAGCCCAGGAAAATAAAATCTGTCACTACCTCCATTCCTTCCCCATCTATTTGCCAGGAATTGAGAGGGCCGGATGCCATGATCTTAGTTTTCTTGATGTTGACTTTCAAGCCAGCTTTTGCATTCTCCTCCTTCACCCGCATCACAAAGCTCTTTAGTTCCTCTTCGCTTTCTGCCATTAGAGTGGTATCATCTGGGGTTGTTGATATTTCTCCCTGCAATCTTGATCCCTGGTCCTCCTTATTGTATTGTTTTCTATTTGTTTGCACTGTTCATTTAAGAAGGTATTCTTATCTCTTCTAGCTATTCTCTGGAATTCTGCATTCAAAACTTTATGGAAAGTTCATAAATGTAAAGGTAAAGTTATCCCCTGTGACAGCACCGAGTCATGTCTGACCCTTGGGGTGACGCCCTCTAGTGTTTTCATGGCAGACGCAATACGGGGTGGTTTGCCAGTGCCTTCCCCAGTCGTTACCGTTTACCCCCCAGCAAGCTGGGTACTCATTTTACCGACCTCAGAAGAATGGAAGGCTGAGTCAACCTTGAGCCGGCTGCTGGGATTGAACTCCCAGCCTCATGGGCAGAGCTTTCAGGCTGCACGTCTGCTGCCTTACTACTCTGCGCCACAAGAGGCTCTGCTTATACTTATAGTACAATCCTAAACAGAGTCCACTGTAGTCCGTGGGTTTAGAACAGTCTAACTCTGCTTAGCATCGAACTATTTGTCTTCATGCATTGCCTTAAAAAAATTGATTTTCCTTGACCCTCCGGGGGAAAATAATTGGACCTCACTCTGGAAGTCAAGAGAGGAAGGGATAACTTGCCCTGTTATCTATGTATCCTTCCATCTATCTACATTTGTGAGAAAGATTGTCATGAACCAAGGGTATGCTTCAGGGATCAAAAAAAACAAAACAAAAACAAAACTGGAAACAATTCAGTTCCATTAAAGTCAATAGGACATTTTCTCTTTCCATCTATGCCGTGGGATGGGAAGGGGAAGAATTTTGAGGTAAACACACCAAATTGGCAGTGAGGGGAAAAACATGATCTGTTCTTGTCTCCCCCATTGAAAAAAAATAGAAGTTGGATGAGGACACCCTCTTTGCGATCCTATAGAACTGGACCCACTGGTTTGAAGCTTGGGGGGAGGTGTGTTAAGGAGAGGATTCTGCAGCTAAACTACACATTTATTGTCTCTAGTTCCACAAACACACACCTCCAATACCATGGAATAGACAGAAAAGGGAAATTTTGGTTCCTTTGAACTTTAATGTTCATGTTTCCGAATCGCACTCAAATCACGGTTCGGTGATGCAACCACAGATTATTTGGGTACTTTAACTTCAGGGGGAAACCAATTCAGACCAGATTAGCCCAAAAAGTGCCAGAATCAATCTTGATTTTGGCAATTTTTGGATTATCTGAACTGAATTGCTCTGCGAACAGGCTGAATCCATTGATGGCTTTGCTAGCAAATGAGACTCTGTTTGTTACTCCAATGAAGTCCCAGAAAGGTAGAGATAGATAGAGCTGCAAGATCATCTGGATGTATTTGCTGTAGAAGGAGAATCCAATAGAGGGGAGTGGCTACCCCAATGGGAGAAGGTGGGAAAAAACATATGCAAAAGTGGTACACAGTTGGGAGAATTTTTTTACAGCCTGCATACTTCTTGTCACCCCACATCTGCCTATCCTACACCTGCCAGCCAATTAGAGGATCAGGTGACAGGCCTTGTTTTTGGTTTGGGGAGGAAATGGCATCTTCACAGGGACTGCACTGAGAAGAACTAACTCAGCCCACACTACCTCACAGAGTTGTTTTGAGGATAAAATGGAGGGAAAGTCTAATCCTCTCAATCCCAGAGCCAGGAGGCAACACCTCTGTGCTTTGTTCTTAGTCCTCCAGAGGAACTGGTTGGTCAGTCTGTGAGAAGGTTGCTGGACTAGATGGTCCACTTATCTGATCCAGCAGGGCCCTTCTTGTGTTCTTATCAGGTGAAGGACTCAGCTTCTCTGCCCTGTTCTTGGTCCTCCAAAGCTAGTCACCGTGTGAGGCAAAATGCTGGACTAGATGGACCATCGCTGGTCAGATCCAACAGGGCTCCCATGATGTTCCTATGGGGGGGGAAGGCCTTGGCCTCTCTGCCCTGTTGCTGGCACTGTACAGGAACTGTCTGGCCACTGTCTAGCCACTTCTTGTGTCCTTATGAGGGGAAGGCCTCAGCCTCCCTGCAGAGGGACTGACTGGCCCCTTTGTGAGGCAAGAGGCTGGACTGGATCGACCCTCACTTGTCTGACCCAGCAGGTCTCCTCTTGTGTCCTTATGAAGGGAAGGCCTCGGCCTCCCTGCCCTGTTGCTGGCCCTGAAGAAGGAGTGCCTGGCCCCTGTGTGAGGCAGGAAGCTGGACTGGAGGGACCTTCACTGGTCTTTCCCAGCAGGGCTCTTCTTATATTCTTATAGTGAATAATGAAAAACATTACATGACCTCACTGGGAAGGAAGCTTGGGTCTAATGAATTCAATTCCTCTGCTTTTTGCAATGGAAGTGACAGTTGCCTGTTTGTACTAGTCATAAGTCATCAGAAAATGTGACCGCTGTGATTTAGTGGTCAAGCAGAATGAATTGGTCAGACCGGTCATGAACAAAGAACTTGGAAAAGGCAGAGTTCCAAAGCCCCCAGTGATTGGTACAAAGCAAGAGAATATAGAGGTGCTATCCACAGACATCTCTAAAATGTCCCGCCTTCACACCCACCTCCCTCTCCCCTCTTCCCGGAGACAGGATTTTTTTTTTAATGGCGACGCGCGGAGAGTGACATAAAGGCAAAGACATAAATAGGCAAGATCGGCAATACACAGAAGCATATAACGTTTAATGATGTGACACAAAGCGTGCTTCCAAATGTTCATTCTTTACAAAATAATGAATGATTTAGTCATCATCACAGCATCACTAAAGCACCATGATTTTGGCATACTCCGGAAACCCCCCTACAAAATGTCTTTCTTCCCCCAAGTGTGAGTGCTTTGCCATTCCAAAATGGGCACATCGTGCAACAGAAGTAAGGTGCATGGTTGATTGTCCCTGTACCGTTACTGATTGACCATTTGACGGGAGCTCACCATTTTTTCCCCACTTCAAACTGAGATATGACGGGAGGGGATTGGTTGCCTAAAGTGACTGACAGGCTGAAGTGTGACAAGTTTAAGGCACATTGCTCTCTCTGCTGCCTTTTCCATACCCAAATGAGGAAGGTGAAATGTGTGAAAGGATGGCTGAAAAAGGCGAGACAGGTATAAGGTGAGCAGGGCCGGTGAGGTGCAATAAAATATTGCATGTTGACATTTAGACCCATGTGCGGAAATGGCCTTAATGTTGAGAGCCAGCTTGGTATAGTGGTTAAGAGCAGTGTTCTCAAATCTGGAGAACCCAGTTTGTTTCCCTACTCCTCCACATGAAGCCAGCTGGGTGGTCCCGGGCCAATCTCAGTTCTGTCAGAGCTCTTTCAGCATAAGTATAAGACTAACAGAATTGCCAGCCTATACATTCAGATTTTACTGAAGCTTTAGGTTCTTAATTCACTTCCTGTACTGACCATGTCAGAGATGATCAAATTTTTGGTAGCTACTAGGCTATCAAGTGCATGCCTGGGAATGACGCATACGGATGTAAATGAGCTATTGAATCATTTGGTGACAGCACAAGAGCTGTTTCCACAAAGTTACTCAGTTCAAATTTTCCACACACTGACTTCATCTCCTGAATTAACCCTCAAGCCAGAACCTTATTGAGAGAAGCCTGCCTTCTAATCATAGTGCCTCAAGATCCTTACCACTATTATTTGAAGGCTACTGTACCCTGAGGTGTCAAGGAGACCTTTCTTGTCAGAGGTCATACTATTCCGGCATAAACAAAACTGTCATAGCAGTCATAAGAATTGTATTCAGGGCAGAGAAATAATTGAGGGATCAGTGGGTGCAACACACGTGATCCAAGCGAATGAGGGTGAATCTGGTCTTTTGGGGACTATGAAACACAGCTTTCATTCCTGGGTTTTGGCAAGCCGGCCTGGGAATCAAATTAAATTAATCCTCCAAGGGCTCTATGATCAGGCATGGGAACCACATGGTTATTTGTAGACTACAAGCTTTCTAACATATACCGCGAGTGAACTCTCTCATTGACGATATGCTCCAGTTGACAAACATGCACGAGTAGAGAATACGTTGCATATAATAATGCTTTGTTGTGTAATAAACTATTTGCTATTTGTATGGTGATGTCTTACTTCCTTGGGCAAATGGGGCTGGGGCTGTATAAAAGGGGGTGGCCCGCCAAGAGCTCTTCACTTACTGAACTTACTGAACGAGTTTTGTAAGCCTCATCAATTTCTTCCACTGAACAAAGGTATGTTCCATTCCATTTGCCAATGTTAATCTTCCGCTGTTATTTATCTGTGAAAGCCTGATTTCCCCTGTAGGGCAGGCTTTCTCAATTAGGGTTTCATAAAAGCCTGGGGTTCCTTGGAAGGGTTGGAAGGGTTTCCTAAATGTCCATTCATTTTTAATATATTTTAAAAATCTGTAATTTTTTGGGTCATCCTGCACCCCCGCCCTCCTAAATTGGCTAATAATGGGTCTGGAGAAGGGGGGACATGGGTGTGTCCACAGCTATGCTTCCCAACCATATTGGGAATTAATCTTATAACTAACTGTGTTGTTTCCTATAAACCAGAGGCTTCAAAATCCATGAGAGAGGCAAAGAAGCAGTCTGTCGGATTTCATAGAGCAAGTTTCATGATGGAAATGTGTATTCTGTGAACTGTGGTAGATGGTGAGGGGGTGGGCCGATGGGACTGTGTTTGAGCTTGGCTCTTGTGACCATTTCTTGCACACCCAGGGGGATGGGGAGCACCACTTTGGGGTTGGAAGGTGAATTTCCTCACATCAGGTCCCTTGTTCACTCCTCCATGTGCATTTATCCCAATTCAACCATACCTAACACTGTTCTCAGTAAGGTAAAGGTAAAGGTATCCCCTGTGCAAGCACCGAGTCATGTCTGACCCTTGGGGTGACGCCCTCCAGCGTTTTCATGGCAGACTCAATACAGGGGGGTTTGCCAGTGCCTTCCCCAGTCATTACCGTTTACCCCCCAGCAAGCTGGGTCCTCATTTTACCGACCTCGGAAGGATGGAAGGCTGAGTCAACCTTGAGCCGGCTGCTGGGATTGAACTCCCAGCCTCATGGGCAAAGCTTTCAGACTGCTGCCTTACCACTCTGCGCCACAAGAGGCTCTTTGTTCTCGGTAGTTTAGTAATTAAAGAGTCATCGAAAAACATTTACACCTACAGTTCAACTCCCATTAAAGTCATGATGCTTCTTCTGGATCGTTGTTCAGCCATGGAGAGCCTGTCAAGGTATTGTATTTAGGGGCTGGCATATCTTACTGTCTTGAGCAGCATTTTGCTTTATATCAAAGAGCACCCTGCTTCAAAAAGTGTGTGATCTTGTATTCGCCGCATGCCCTGTCATGTGTGGGGCTACCTTTCAATTCCTGTGGAATGCTGGTCATTTCGCGGCTACTTCCATGGACCGCTATCTTCAAGGTAAATATTGCCTCCTCAAAACTGCTGTCTTTCCTCTCTTCCTCTTAGTCTTGTATGTGTTTTTCCATATGCATGTATGTGTGTTTTGCCTTTTCATCTCTAACTTTTAATAAAAACCCTTTTCTAGTGAACTTAGCCTGGTCTATTTAGAGAATAGTTGGACCATAAGGAAGGCCGAGCGTCAAAGAATTGAGGCTTTTGAACTCTGGTGCTGGAGAAGACTCTTGCGAGTCCCTTGGACTGCAAGGCGAACAAACCGGTCAGTCCTAGAGGAGATCAGCCCTGACTGCTCCTTAGAAGGCCAGATCCTGAAGATGAAACTCAAATACTTTGGCCACCTCATGAGAAGGAAGGACTCCCTGGAGAAGAGCCTCATGCTGGGAGCGATCGAGGGCAAAAGGAGAAGGGGACGACAGAGAATGAGGTGGCTAGATGGAGTCACTGAAGCAGTCGGTGCAAACTTAAATGGACTCCGGGGAATGGTAGAGGACACGAAGGCCTGGAGGATCATTGTCCATGGGGTCGCGATGGGTCGGACACGACTTCGCACCTAACAATAACAACAATAACAATTTAGAGAACTGTTGAAGGAACAATCTCTGTATACATAGGTGGAAAATCCCAGTTACTCCCTCTCACTTTGTCTCCTTTAAAGTTAATTTCCCTCAACAGAAGTCCAGACAGCCCAATTTCCCCCTGTAATCAAGATGACCAGTTCCAAGGAACAGTAGGGGGCATAATCAAAAGCCGGTGTACCTTAGCATGCAGTGGTTGCACTGGTCTCCACCATTTTACAGGCCCTGCAGAACTGCATGCTTGCTTCATCTCGCTTGGGAGCTCATTCCACCAAGACAGGGCCATGGCCAAAAAGGTTCTTCCCCTGGCTGAGACCTTATTTGGGGCTGGGGATCATAAACCTTTTGGCCTTGACCAAGTGTAAAGCCCATTGGGGGTTGTACTCAGTATTAAAACAAACACCAAATGAAATAAATAAATCTCTATAGCATACTGACCTGGATGGTTCTTAGTAAGTTGATGTTGTCAGATCTCAAAAGTAAAATAGAGTCAGCCCTATTAGGACTTGGATAAGAGACTACTTAGAAGATCTGGGCAGACAATATTAGACTAGCTGTGTTAGTCTCTTGCATGGAAACCCCTATGAAGTTACTATAACTCAGCATATTTTCAAAGGAATTTTGGGGCAAAATTTGCAGTAGAAAATTGGTGGAACAAATTGAATCAATTTATAATATTGGGAAAAAAATAACTATTAATATTAAAATGATTAGAGGGACTCAAAACAAGGAAGATTTTCACTGTACTTGGAAAGCAGTACTCAACTATAGATAGATAGATAGATAGATAGATAGATAGATAGATAGATAGATGGATGGATGGATGGATGGATGGATGGATGGATGGATGGATGGATGGATGGATGGATGGATGGATGGATGGATGGATGGATGGATGGATGGATGGGTGGGTGGGTGGGTGGGTGGGTGGGTGGAGGGAGGGAGGGAGGGAGGGAGGGAGGGAGGGAGGGAGAGGAGGAATGGAAGGATAGATAGATAGGTAGATAGATAGATAGATAGATAGATAGATAGATAGATAGATAGATAGATAGATAGATAGATAGATAGATAGATAGATAGATAGATAGATAGATAGATAGATAGATAGATAGATAGATAGATAGATAGATAGATAGATAGATAGATAGATAGATACACCCTCTGATAGCAATATATGGGAAATGGTGATATAATTTTGCAATTCTATGAGGACTCTAAAAAAATATTTTAAAAGGCATTGCAAAAGCCAGATTCAAAATAGGAACAACGAAACTGATTCAAGCCCTGATTGAAACCCCTTTCTAGCTTCTCATAGAAATTCACGTGACGTTTGTCTGTTTCAGCCTTCCCTTCCCTTCTACAATGACGAGTCCTTTTGACGATTCTCCCTACCTCGCGGCTGACGTCTTTTGCTGCTGCCAGCCGTGCTGCTGCTGCCAACCATGCCCTTGCCATTGCATGGAGCCTTGCCCCTGTCATTGCTGCCAACTATGTCCTTGCCATTGCTGCCAACCCTGCCCTTGCCATTGCTGCCAGCCTTGCTGTTGCTGCCAGCCCTGTTGTTGTCATTCTTGCTGCTGCCAGCCATGCTCTTACCACTGCAGCTCCTGGTGATCACACCCCGGAGCTTTGAGGAGCCCCAGAGCCCCATAAACAGCCCCAGACATGGCACAGAACCAATGTTATGAGCATCCCCCAATGCCCTTGTTCGGGTATTGGAGAGTGGTATTTACCGCCATGTTGGGTATTTTTATAGTTTTTAGTGGGGGTTTTAATGGGGAATTTTAAGACTACTATTACCCACCATGAGCCTGTAGGGAGTGGCTGGAAATCATCATCATCATCATCATCCTTAGGATGACCCATTGGCCAGCTTAAATTCTGAGCATCTTATCTTATCTCATCTCATCTCATCTCATCTCATCTCATCTCATCTCATCTCATCTCATCTCATCTCATCTCATCTCATCTCATCTCATCTTATCTTATCTATCCATCCACCCCATCCCACTCCATCCCACCCCACCCCATCCCACCCACCCCGTCCCATCCCATCCCATCCCTCCCTCCCTCCCTCCCTCCCTCCATCCTTCCATCCCTCCCTCCCTCCCTCCCTCCCTCCCTCCCTCCATCCATCCATCCATCCATCCATCCATCCATCCATCCATCCATCCATCCATCCATCCATCTATCTATCTATCTATCTATCTATCTATCTATCTATCTACATATCTATCTATCTATCTATCTACTTGCCTAGCTACTTACCTACCCATCCATCCATTCACCCCATCCCATCCCATCCCATCCCATCCCATCCCCTCCCCCCCTCCCTCCCTCCCTCCCTCCCTCCCTCCATCCCTCTATCCATCCATCCATCCATCCATCCATCCATCCATCCATCCATCCATCCATCCATCCATCCATCCATCCATCCATCCATCCATCCATCCATCCATCTATCTATCTATCTATCTATCTATCTATCTATCTATCTATCTATCTATCTATCTATCTATCTATCTATCTATCTATCTATCTATCTATCTATCATCATTGTATGACCGCCGCTCCCAGAGCTGGCTTGCAGTGGTTTACAATTTTGGTATACAATCCATACAATAAGAATAAAACCCCCATTAAAACCATTAAAAACTTTCTAAGACTCAATCCAAAATGTTGTGAAATACAATTTAATTTATATCCCCCACAAGCCCAGTGGGTGGTCCAAAGATGTCCGATGGAAATTCAGAAGATTTCACTGGGGACCTGTCGTGTCACACCAATCTAATACTGGCCCAAACCGTACGGGGAGAGGGGAATTCGATCTTAATCCCCGGGACTGCTACCTGGCATCAGACAAACACCTGGCAGAAGAGCTCCATCTTGTTTTGTCAAAGTTTTAAACCTGCCTCCATTCCCATTTTCAGATTCTTCTCTTCCGTACTTTCATCCCTGGGGGAAAAAGGTCTATAATAAATTCCTACTGTGAAAAGGAGGCATGGCTATCATGAATGATACATCACACTTTCTTGGTCTTCACATTCTCTTCTTGAACATGGACATTGACAGGATGGCTTGTAATTCAAACGAGGCCTTAAGAGCATCTGGTGGAAGGATGCCACTCATTCTGATCCCATGAGCTGTTTTTGCTGCATGAGCTGTTCTCTTCAATATGCTTCCAGGGTTCCTCTGAAATTCAACCATCCAGAGTCCAGAAAGGATTCTAATGCCAGGAAAGGATTTCATCTTATTCACCGATAAGTTATTCATAGGGAAAATAAGAATGGAATCCATGAGGTCTCAGCATGAGAGCTTGTGGCTCACAGAGAGCATGTTGAGTTTGCACAAAATGAATGCCTAGAACTTTTAATACTCTTTTTTGCCTAGGCAGTTAATGAGAAAAGAAAATTATCCTCTGTTGGAAGTCGGCATAGCCCAGAGGTCCTCTTGATTATCTAATGCCTACTCCATGTCTAGCCTTACGGAACCAGAAAGCCCAGAATTAAAATAATAACAACCCCATTCTCCTTCTCCTTCTCCTTCTCCTTCTCCTTCTCCTTCTCCTTCTCCTTCTCCTTCTCCTTCTCCTTCTCCTTCTCCTTCTCCTTCTTCTGCTTCTGCTTCTGCTTCTTCTTCTGCTTCTTCTGCTTCTTCTGCTTCTGCTTCTTCTGCTTCCTCCTCCTCTTCTTCTTCTTCTTCTTCTTCTTCTGCTTCTGCTGCTTCTTCTTCTTCTATGAGGTGCTAGTCCTTCTCTCTCTCTCTTTCTCTTCCCTTCTGCATCTCTCTCTGAAACCCCACCTGCTTAACAATGGATACTACCTTTCTTTCCCACACCCAGTTAATTTATCCTGATTCCCCACACACACACACACACACACACACACACACACACACACACAGTTCTCTCCCAGAAATCCTGATCAAGCCAGGCACTCCTCCTGATTCCTGTAATGGTCATTTCATCACCTTCCCATTTCTCTTTTTCAAGCCCTTTCCCCTCTTGTCTAGGTCCACTGCTGATTAGACCGCATATGGGATTCTGGTCTCGATCATTAATGGGACACCTCTACATTTGACTCTCGGTCACCCTGGGCAATGCCTTGCTAGAATTACAGTTGAAGTTTGTCTTCTTCTGCCTTTCTCTACGTCCTGTTCAAAGTCAATAAAACCCCACTTATAACCTTCCAAATTGCCTCTCCTCTTTCCTTATCGTTCTCCAAACCATGCTTTATCTATGAAAAGAATTGCAATTGTTAACAGGGATGATGTGAGCCATGATGAACCCCCAGATGCCCTCCGTATGACTCTGATTCAAGAATCTGATTCCTAACTGTCCAGTCTCAACTTCCCCCAGAGTGGCATAGATCCGCCGACCCTATATATTGTCCAGGATAGGCAAAGGGCAGCCCAGCCTTGCCTGAACGCTATTCAGGCTGTCCCCCCCCCCCCACACACACTCACATAAATACCTTGGGAAAAACCCAAATATGGGATTCCCCACACCCTGAAACTCACCCCAGATGAGTTGGCCAACGTGGATGAGCCATCAGTCTGCAACAGGACACTTGCCCCAGGGAAGCCAAAGAGGTGGGAAGGACTGTCTAACCAATGAACCCACAGGGATGTGTAAGGAACTGGGCCTGAGAATGAGCAGGCTATTCAAAGATGGCAGTGCACCACCAACAGGAGGCCAGCCAAATCTCTACACAGAGGGCAGGAAGCAGAGTGATACAGACACCTGGTGGCAGCAGGAGGGTAGTAAAGGAAAGGGCCCTAGCTGCACAGAAACTACAAAGTGAAATAAGTCTTCAAATGTCTTAGCACGCAGACACAAGATCGTTTGCATTCCTTACAATTCTAAACAGTACCAAACATTACAATACTAAACAGGACCAGCTCTCCGGGTTCCACAGGGATTGCAAGACGGAGCTCTTCCACCAGGCATTTGGTTGAGGTCATGATGGTAACTTTGAGTCCCTTCCTCTTGTAGCCCATAGACCCCCCCCCCCCAAGCCAAACATTGCCTGTCGACATCTATTAGGGCAACAGCAACTGTTAGCACGATGGTTGAGGGTTTACATGGGGGGTGTAGACTGCTGAATGTTGTCACCAACTTTGTATCATCAACAAATTTGGGAGCAATCAGAAAATAATCAAGCAGCTTCTTCAGTATAAATACAGAAATCACAAAGAATCCTGAACAGGGGCTGAATAAAGGACAATGAATGTGAATAATAAAACAAAGAAAAAATATTATTGTTGTCTGTTTTTCTTTTTTCTAATTGATTTGTAGTCTTCACCAAAGTGCCATCTGGTAACAACCATCTTAAAAAATTTTCCTTTGTGACAGTTAGAGTGGTTTCTCAGTGGAACAGGCTTCCTCGGGAGGTGGTGTGTTTTCCATCTTTGGAAATTTTTAAACAGAGGCTGGATAATCATCTGACGAGAGGCTGATTCTGTGAAGGCTCAAGGGGGTGGCAGGTGACAGTGGATGAGCAAGAGGGCTGTGAGTGTCCTGCATTGAGCAGGGGGTTGGACTAGATGACCCATGATGTCCCTTCCAACTCTACGATTCTATGATTCTATGAAAGGCTGTTCAATAAAGTAATATGACAGCAGTAAATCCAAGTTAAGAACTCTTATAATACATAATAACAACGGTAATGGTGCAATGACAATTAGGATCACTCACCATCACAAGAGGGGTAAGACCCTGGAGTAAATTTCAGAGTAAACACAAAATTCTCTGGAAAACAACACATGAGTAATCATCAGATACTTACTAAATCTAATGTGTATAAACAGCAGAAAGTCCAATAGTGGTATCGTAGAAAATACCTACAAACCATGAGTTGCATTTTTTCAAAAATTTTGTACCCAAGGGGGATCTAAGTTGTTTTGCACCCTTATGGTCAGGCAGGGGGAGCTAGGGGAGAGGTTGGAGGTTAAGACAGAGCAATGATTTCTGGGTGCTCAGGGTTAGTAAGAGTTTATTTATTATTATTACTACTACTACTACTACTACTACTACTACTACTACTACTACTACTACTACTACTACTACTACTACTACTACTAGACTTATTGCCTGCCACTCTCAAAACCGACTCATGGTGTGTTAAAGCTTGTCCTAATTAAAACCCCATTAAACCCGATTTAAAACCATACTGGATATAACAATATATACCAGTGGTCCCCAACCCCCGGTCCAGAGACCGGTACCAGTCCATGGCTCAGTTGAGGCTGTGGCTCCTCCTCGTCCTCCTCCCCGGCTCCTGCCTCAGGGGCTGCCTTGCCACTGTGCTGCCAGCTCACCTTTGGTGCTCTCTAGCGGCGGCCATGGCTGGGGCTCCCCCTCGGCCTGGCACTGCGCAGATGCTGCTGGCAGCGCCCCCCAGTGGGCAGTGGGAAGTCATGGATGCCGGTGGGAAAGCAAGTGGAGCAGGGGCTCAGGCAGCGGCAACATCCCTCGGCAAAAAACTACCCCCCCCCCGGGCCTCAGTAAAATTGTCAAGCATTGACCAGTCCCCTGTGATCTAGTTCACCTGCTTGCTGACCAGATGCACAAGAAACCCTGGGGGTTGGAGAAGTGACAACAGATACCTATGCTAGTAACCTAATTTGAAACAAAATCATCCTGCCTCAAGTACTGCATCTATCGTGTCCTAAAAGCTTTGACCTGCAGATTAGCAAATGAACATGGGCTCTTACTCAGCCATGACAGGGTTGCCAACCTCCAGGTAAGACTGGAGTTCTGCTGGCATGACAACTGATCCATTGAATACACAAACGATTCCCTTTGTGGAAAATGGAAATTAAAGAGAAAGTGGGTCCCTCTATGGCATCACACCCCTGACGAGCCCCTCTCCTCTTCAAAATCCACCCCCTAAATCCACAGGAGTTTTCCAAGCTGGAGTTGGCAACCCTAAACAAGGGGTTCCCCCCTGCTTCCCTGAGTGGGAACAATTCCACAGTGCCTGAAAAAGGGAGCTCCTCCGCCAGGCATTTGGTTGAGGTCGATCTGAACCACTGCTTCCCATTGGCTCCCCCAGCCTTCCTCCGACAACAATCATTACAGATCCACCCAACCCACAGGGCCTCAGTAAGAGTTGACTAATGTTCTCTAGTATTCTGCCATTCCACTATGCTATTCATTGTTGTCACTACATTGTCGTTGCTATTGTTATTACCACATTATTGCAAACTGAGTTCCCTGTTTTGTTTCTGTTTCACGGAAACTGCCCTGAGCCTTCGGGGAGGGTGGTATATTGAATGACTGGATGAACGAATTGTAGATGCTGATGGTTATGTGCATACAGCGATGGGGAAGCCCAAAAGGGTTCTCAGCAGAGCCAGGTTTAAAATATGTTGCCACCAAAGCTGCCATCCCCCAAAGTGCCCTTTCTCTAGAGCAGACGGGATCCAGGTTGGCCCAGGGATGCTGGGTGTGTTTTGCCTTCCTCTGGGCATAAAGCAGGGGGTCACTAGGGAGGGGGGGAGTGAGCATTAAGGTGGCTAGCTGTGAATTCTGACTTGGCTCTATGTTTGTATTTTTCTATGACCGGGACAAACTCAACTGCAAAAGCCTTAGCATGTTTCTGCATCCAGCATGCTAGTTGATTTCAGGCAGGGCATGTGTTGTACTTTCAGAGTTAAGGCCCCCATCCTATAGCCCAAGACAGTACAATTCAGTGCACCATTGTTCTTGTCAACGAGCCGGCCTGCCTGGGAGTGGCGAGATACAAATCTAATAATGAATAAATAATACAATAAATAAACATGTAGGTCAGCTCTTGTAGGTCAGCTCAACTGGTGGGCACAACGGCCTACAATGAGGCGGAGGGGATGAATCAGGGCAGAGACCTTGGGAAAACTACAGGTCTGTGTACCTGGCAGCCCCCAGCCACTCTTCCCTTATAGAAGCAAGGTCTGCAGTGATGGGCCTTTAAAGGATCTGGGCCCTACTGCTCCTCAGGAGGAAGAAGCATGACAAAACTAATGACCAGAAGGGAAACAGGCTACTGCAGTTTGCTGTGAGACCAGTGTGGCTGACCGTGAGTGAACAGTCCTGCCTTGGAACTGCAATCCTGAATCAGACAGCCAGTTGCTTCTCGATTTCAACCCTGGCTACATGGCCAGCTTGTGAGGGAGAACCTCTTGCATGATCTCGGACAGCACTTTGGACTTCATAGTTTTGGACAGACCACACTGAGTTGAAGTGTGGACCTGGAACTGCCCTCACCTGGTAAGGAAGGCTGTATCACACCTGTCAGGTAGTAAGGGGGAAGAATCATAGACTTATAGAGTTAGAAGGGACCTCCTGGATCATCTACTCCAGGCCTTATGCTCTGCAGGTGAGAACCTGTTGGTCGTCCCCGGCCCGAAGGAAGCCCTAGCCTCGACCAGGGCCAGGGCCTTTTCGGTCCTGGCCCCTACCTGGTGGAATGAGCTCCCGGGTGAACTGCGGGCCCTGCGGGATTTCTCAGCTTTCCGCAGGGCCTGTAAAATGGAGCTCTTCCACCAGGTCTATGGTTGAGGCTGGGGTCAGCGAATCAGGGACATCGCTCCCCCCCCAGGAGTCGGAGTATACGCTACTCCCCCATCTTTTCCTCTTCACCTCTTTGATAATGGGGGAGGGATGGGATTTTTAGCCGTCATGTTAGTAGTTTGATGTTTTAATGGGAATTTTAATGGGGTTAGTTGTTGTGACCTGCCTCGAGCCTGTCGGGAGAGGCGGGAAATAAATAAATAAATAAATAAATTAATTAATTAATTAATTAATAATAATAATAAGAAGAAGAAGAAGAAGAAGAAGAAGAAGAAGAAGAAGAAGAAGGAGAAGAAGGAGAAGAAGAAGAAGACGAAGACGAAGAAGAAGAAGAAGAAATCCTGTGTAGTTTGGATTGTGCTCCTGTTCATTGCAGCATGCTATTCCTCTAGCACAGCCTTTTTTTGACTTTTTTACCATTGAGAACCCCCTAAAACATTCTTCAGGCTTTGAGAAACCTCAGGACTGGCCCGATCATGTAGAATATGGGTGGCAAGGATAGCTATGTACTCATTTACGTTCAGTGATAGAATCTTTAATTTATTCGTGATGTTGGTCCGGGGGGTCTCTTGGATCTTCTGAGAATAGCTTATCAGACACTTCTTGTGACTCAGAAATCGTCTTTATTGTTTTCCTACCTTCGGGTAGGCACGCTTCTAATGCAGAGGGCACTTTCCAGAAATACTTGATTTCTTTTTTAATTAGGGGTGAGCTGCCCGCTAACAGACCACCCCGAAGCAAACTGTACCACCTGCCCACGCAAAACAAAACGGCACGGAGAGAACTGCGCTGCCTGGCCACTGCCCCCATGCTGCACCCGCAGAGCACCAGGAGCAGCAGGTGGACCCAAACCCATCGTGTCACAGCTCGTACAGTGAGCCCACCGCCACCACCTTCATCCACGCAACAGGTGCACTCAAAACCCTCTTGCTCATCCACTGTCACCTGCCACCCCCTTGAACCTTCACAGAATCAACCTCTCCGTCAGATGGCTCTCCAACCTCTGTTTAAAAATTTCCAAGGATGGAGAACCCACCACCTCCCGAGGAATTCTGATCCACTGAGAAACCGCTCTGACAGTCAGGAACTTCTTCTGGATGTTTAGATGGAATTTCTTTTGAATTAATTTCATCCCATTGGTTCTGGTCCATCCCAGAATACAGAGGTGGGAGGAGGAAGCAAAGATCACCAAACGAGTGAATGCTCTTAACACTGGAGAGGCCCGTCAGATCTTCCTTGCCATGCTGGCCTCAACGATAGATGAAATAGTACAGATGCACTGGGACACCAATATGGCAATAATAAATCCAAATAGAGTCGTCTCTCTTCAATTTCAGATGTTTTTAAATTCTTACTTCATATAAGTCCCAACACATTTTGCCTGCTGGCTTTATCAAGGGACAAATTATTAGTGTTTCAAACAAACTTCATATAAGCAAATACTTGTCTCTTGGACAGAGTATAAGGTCATATTAACCGCAGCTACTCCTAGCTAATGGCGTTCATAGACCTGGCGAAGTAGCTCCTTCAGGGCCCGCAGCTCCTCCGGGAGCTCATTCCATTAGGTAGGGGCCAGGACCGAAAAGGCCCTGGCCCAGGCCCTGGTTGAGGCCAGACGTGCCTCCCTTGGGCCAGGAATTACCATTTAGAGATGTTAGCATCATTGTTTCTTCAATAAAGAGATCTTCGTCAACAAAATCTGCTTCTTGGGAGACAACTAACAAACATCAGACAGTGTTCCTGGAACCATTAACAATGAAGGCTGGAGGAACGGTCTGAGGGGGTAGCGTTGAGGTTTTTCCACTCTTCTTTTTCTTCTGAGGATGCTAAAATCCATTGACAAGGCCCTCCACAACTAGGACCTGCATAGTTGGAGAACATATTTGAGAGAAGAGCCACATGCTCTGACATGAGATCCTCAGAGGAAGGTTGAAATAACTTGGGAGGACATAAAATTGTGGGATTTGTTTTGAATTGTTTCTCAGGAAATCCTTTATATTCTGGTTTTCTGGTCATTGGGATAAGTCTATTTCTTTAACCTGGCCAGTGTTCTGTACTCTCCTCATCTGCTCTATAACTTGGAGGGGAGCAAGAACAGAGAAACAGGAAGTTGTTAATGCAGTTCCACATGGAGACTTATCAAATTGCATGCAACCTATGCTAACTATAGCAGTGGTCCCCAACCTTTTTATCACTGGTCAACAATTTTACTGAGGCCCGGGGAGCGGGTAGTCTTTTGCCGAGGGTCATTGCTGCCGCCTGAGCCCCTGCTCTGCTTGCTTTCCTGCCAGTGCTCCTGATTTCCCGCTGCCCACAGCAGCTGCGTAGTGTCATGCCGAGGGGGAGCCCCAGCCATGGTGGCCGCTGGAGAGCACCAAAAGTGAGCCGGCAGCTGAGTGGCAGGGCAGCCCCTAAGGCAGCAGCTGGGAAGGTAGACAAGGAGGAGCCACGGCCCGGTACCGACTGATCCATGGACCAACATTGCTATCCGGACCGAGGGTTGGGGACCGCTGAACTATAGGATTATTTCACTCTATCTTCTGCTTGATGTTACACAAACACTGAGCTACTGAAAATTCCATACCAGATTGAAATTGTGTCAGTAAAGACATCATAAGGAGGAACCCATGGCTTTATATATATATATTAAAAAAATCTTTGCACCACCAGTTACAGAAATATCATCTAGAGGTGACCATTGCATGGATCATGGTGGCTAGGTCTGGTGCTGACAGATACGGAACAAGTTGTCATGCCTGGCAAAGCTGGTAAAAAGTCTGACAAGTGACCATTATGATCATGGCCTCCAAAGACAGGAAAGCATCCAGAATCACACTCAGGCTACTGACAGTTGTCATAGGTATTGGGAGTTGCACTATACCTGTCCAGTGCTGGGAGCTGCACTATGTCCTCGTCAGCCTGCCAACCCAGCAGGAGGATAGCCAGCTTCAATGGATTTAACATCAGCTGACTCCTCTTGAGCCAGTCCAACACAGCCTCCAAACATTTGGCCAAGGAATCTGGAGGGGTTGATGGATAGCCCATTCAGAGAAATACATGGATGTCATCAACATACTGTCGAGAACCCAACCTGAAATCACAGACCAGCTGGGCAAGGGGGTGCATGTAGATCTCAAATGATATAAGGGAGATAATAGCTTACTATGTGACTTAACATATTAGGGGTCACTGCCCTTCGGATCTTCCAGTATTTAAGTTCTAGAGAGCCAGCTTGGTGTTGTGCATAGGAGTGGGGACTTCTAATCTGGAAAAGCGGGTTTGATTCCATGCTCCTCCACATGCAACCAGCTGGGTGACCTTGGGCTTGCTATAGCACTGATAATGCTGTTCAGACGGAGCAGTAATATCAGGGCTCTATCAGCCTCACCCACCTCACAGGGAGTAGGTTGTGGGGAAGGGAAAGGGAAGGTGAATGTAAGCCACTTTGAGACTCCTTCAGGTAGAGAAAAACGGCTCGGTAGAGAAAAACAGCTTTATCAGTGCTGTGGCGAGCCCAAGGTCAACCATCTGGTCGCATGTAGGGTAGTAGGGAGTCAAACAATGCTTGCCAGATTAGACATCCATACTCCTAACCACTACACCAAGCTGGCTCTTAGTTGTCAGTTGTCAAGTCCTGGAAACGCTAGTACATATTGTTTTGGATGGTCCAGCCTTTTCCACCCAATGAACTCTAATTCTCATTTCATGGATTTAAATTCCAAATACAATTCTAAGTCCCTTATCATTAAATTGATGCTTTCAGAAAAGCATCTTATTAAGCTTGCTGGGGTAGTCGACGCTCTTGGGAACATGCTCCCAAAATAACCCCTGTTTGTTAATGTGGAAATGTGGAAATGTAGCCTTGATTTATTATTTATTTAAAGGTAAAGGTATCCCCTGTGCAAGCACCGGGTCATATCTGACCCTTGGGGTGATGCCCTCTAGCGTTTTCATGGCAGACTCAATCCGGGGTGGTTTGCCAGTGCCTTCCCCAGTCATTACCGTTTACCCTCCAGCAATCTGGATACTCATTTTACCGACCTCGGAAGATGGAAGGCTGAGTCAACCTTGAGCCAGCCGCAGGGATAGAACTCCTAGCCTCATGGGCAGATGGCTTCTGACAGCCTTTCTGCTGTCTTACCACTCTGCGCCACAAGAGGCTCTTTTATTATTTATTTATTGTATTTATATACTGCCCTCCCTGAAGGCTCATGGCAGTTTACATGAAAAAAGAAACGACACAGATAATAATCTGTAGTAATAACGAGGTGATAACAACAATAACATTAATATAATAACAACAATAACTGTAAAGAACAATGGAAACTGCAAAGAACATCAGTTCAACTCATACTGAGTCCCAGTGAGTTTGGTGGATTTGTAGTATTCATCATAGGAAGGCTTGTGGGCCAATGGGAAGTGGTGGTTAAGATCGACCTCAACCAAATGCCTGGTGGAGGAGCTCCCTTTTGCAGGCCCTGTGGAACTGTTCCACTGGGAGCTTGTTCCACCAGTTGGGGACCAGGATGGAGAAAGGTCTGGCACTGGTTGAGGTCAAGCGGGCTTCCTTGGGGCCAGGGGCCACCAGGAGGTGGTAGAGCTCAAGGCTCTCTGAAGGGTGTAGGTAAAGAGGCGGTCCCTCAGGTATACTGGGCCCAGACCATGTGTGGCCTTAAAGGTGATAACCAAAACCTTAAGCCTGATCCGGAATTCAAGCAGAAGCCAGAGCAGCAGCAGGAGGATGGGCTGGATGTTGGACCTCCGATTAATCTATTCTTGATATTTGTTTTCTTAGGATGGTGATTTTGTATGGCAGTAAATGTTACTGAATCTGAGTCTGAATCACCTTTCTCTGAACACTCTCCAACTTGTCCATATCCTTCTTCAATTGCGGCACCCATAGAATCATAGACTCATAGAATCATAGAGTTGGAAGGGGCCACGCAGGCCATCTAGTCCAACCCCCTGCTCAACGCAGGATCAGCCCTAAGCATCCTAAAGCATCCAGGAAAAGTGTGTATCCAACCTTTGCTTGAAGACTGGATACAGTATTCCCAAAGCGGTCTCACCAATGCAGAATAAAGTTGGGTTGTTCTAGATTCCATGTTCCTAGCAACGTAGCCCAACATCACATTAGCCTTCCTGGCCACCACATCACACAGCTGGCTCATATCCAACTTCCCGTGAGAATGCAGATCGACCAATGAATACATGGGAGGAACTCATTCGATGGTCTCATGCCTCCATCTGTGATTGATGTAATTTATTTCTCATACGGAATGTGTGTTATGTAGCTTGGAGATTTTCTAGCAGTGAAGCAAGTGATGTTTGGAGGCACTTTGCCATTGCTTGCGTGGTGTAGTATTTGAGAGCGAAAGCTTCTAATCCTTCTCCACTTGCAATCAGCTGGGTGACCTGATAGTGCTGTGCTGACCAAGCAGTCCTTTCAGAGCTCTCTCAGCCCCACCTTCCTCACAGGGTGTCTGTTGTGGGGAGAGGAAAGGGAAGGTGATTGTAAACCGCTTTGAGACTCCTCCTGGTAGAGAAAAGTGACATATAAGAACAAACGCTTCTTCCTCAGTTATATCAGGGCCCTGTCAGCCGCACCTCCCTCACAGGGTGTCTGTTGTGGAGAGAGGAAATTGAAGGTGAATGTAAGCCCCTTTGAGTCTCTTTTGGGTAGAGGAAAGCAGCATATAAGAACCAACTCTTCTTATTCTTCAGTAACATCAGGGCTCTCTTAGCCTCACTTCCCTCACAGGGGGTCTGTTGTGGGGAGAGGAAAGGGAAGGCAAATGTAATCTGCTTTCAACTCACTTGGGTAGAGAATAGCAGCATAGAAGAACCAACTCTTCTTCTTCTTCTTCTTCTTCTTCTTCTTCTTCAAAGCCACTTTGAGACTACTTCAGAATGTGAAAAGTGGGGTATAAAAAAAACAACTCTTCTTCTTCTACCTGCTCCTGTGCCATGACCCTTGTATTCCTTTGAGGTCGCCCATCCAAGTGCTAGGTTCTTAGATCTGACAGGATTGGGTTTGCCCGGGCTACACAGATCAGGATAGCTCTAACTGCTGTTCAGGCAATGGCTTTTATATACCTACTTGGTTCTTACTACTTGCATATGGACTTGGTGTCTTCAATGAACCTCTTTGGAAAGGTTTGTGACTTCAGAGTAATACAATCTCATGATTTTTATGAGGGCTCCTCGAATGTCCTCTACTTGGATGTCCCGGTTAGATCTTCACTGGAAGCTCCATTCCTCCATAAATATCATAGTCATGGCAGTCACATGAAAGGTGTTTTAGGTTAGAGAAGAATGAAGACATTAGCTGAGTGAAAAAATGGTGAATCAGACTTTATTTATTTTTTTAAAAAGCACTGTTAAGAGCGGCCGCGGCTCGGCGCGGCCGCCATTGACGACGCGGGGGCGCCCAGCTGACGACGCAGCTCCCGATGACGTCATCGGGCCGCGCCAGCGCGCGGCAGGCAAGGGGCGGGGGCATGCGGCCTTAAATAGGCTGTACGCATGCGCCCCGTCCTCTTTCGCGTCTGGCCGCCGAAGGAACAGACACCCTCCCTCCTCACCCTTGTTAAAAAAAAAAAAAAAAAGATGTTACAGTCGCAGCCGCGGTTATGCTAGGCAGGGAGCCTGTTGGCAGGGAGCCCGCCTGCGTGCGGGACTCCCTGAGGTAGGGGTCTCGTTAAAGAGACCGGCAGTACCCGGGCGCGGCCTACCTGGCTGGGAGGCCAGGGGCCCGGGGCCAAGCGGCAGGGGGACCCAGTGGAGGCGGACGCCCTTTGGGTCTCTCGTGGCCGCTTCCTTGGATTCCGCGGCGAAAGGCGTCCCATCCTCCCGGCTGGGAGTGAGGTGTGGAGCTGGAGCGCCGCGGATAAAAAGTGGGCAGCCGGACGGCTGCCGGGGATTCAGGCTCCCTTCACCTGCATAAGGCCAACCCCATGTTGGGGGGGGTTGTTGTTAATAAAGGCTGCGGCCAAGTTATTTGCCAAGAAAATCGGAGTCGTGTCGTTGCTGGAAATGTCGCCACCTGCCAGTCAATGAATTCCTGGATTACAGATCTAAGTAGTCCTCTTATCAACGCCATCTTCTAAGTACCCTCTGGTCAGACCTGAACATCGCATAGCAATTCGTAGATCCTGGGCTTAGTAATGCCTCGTGATGCTTAGTTTTTAAATGGACAACATGCCCCTTGGTCAAGGATCACAAACCAGGAGATAGCACATAGTTAAAAAAATAAATGGCATGCAGCTTAATTGGCAGTTGACTATCTTCAGAGAGATGCCTCACTTCCTGTAGGAAAAGATGCATGGAGCAGTATAAAAGAGGTCCCAGTCCAAGAACTCTTCACTTACAAACTAAGCTCAGAAACCTGACAACGTCCTCCCATCAGAAGAAGGTATGTTTTTGTTTAACTTCCCTTTATTAACTGAATGGTGTTGCAGATGGGTGGCTGTGCTGGTCGCAGCAGAAGGCCATAGCTTGGATCCAGTAGTAGCTTAAGAGCCAATTTGGTATAGTGAATGTTCAGCCTGGAGAAAAGGAGGTTGAGAGGGGACATGATAGCCCTCTTTAAGTCTTTGAAAGGTTGTCACTTGGAGGAGGGCAAAGGTTGTACACACTTTTCTTGGATCCTTTGGGATGCTTTGGGCTGATCCTGAATTGAGCAGGGGGTTGGACTAGATGGCCTGTATGGCCGCTTCCAACTCTATGAGTCTGTGATTCTATGATTCTATAAGGATGGCGACCTCTAATCTGGATAACCAGACTAGATTCCCCACTCCTCCTCCACATGCAGTTAGCTGGGTGACCTGTTCTGACCAGCAGTGATATCAGGGCTCTCTCAGCTCACCTGCCTCAATGGGTGTCTGTTGTGGAGAGAGGAAAGTTAGGCAATTGTAAACCGCTTTGAGATTCCTTCAGGTAGCAAAAAAGCGGGGTTTGAAAAACAGCTGTTTTTCCATCAGATGCCTTTTCGGTCTTTGCATGTATTTTGGAGTCCCCTCCCCCCAGGCTGTAAGGTAATTAGTTTTATTTCAAGGTGATCCCTAATTGTGATTCATGTCAGCTGCAAAGGAAAGGTATCAGTCTGCCGCCCCACAGAATGTCATAATCAGACCGTATCATGACGTGCCTCTATAAATTGATGGCACGGCCTATCTCAAAAAAGACATTCTAGCCTTAGATAAAGTGCAAAAAATGGGAACTAACATTTTTAGTTGAAATACCCTCCTTGTGAAGAAAGATTAAAGAGCTTAGGGTTCTTTGACTTGGATAAATGACATCTGAGGAGTGACCCAGAGGGACAGACCAGAACCAATGGGATGAAATTAATTCAAAAGAAATTCCAGCTCAACATCCGGAAGACGTTTCTGACAGTCAGAGCGGTTTCTTAGTGGAACAGGCTTCCTCAGGGGATGGTGGGTTCACCATCTTTGGAGATTTTTAAACAGAGGCTGGAGAGCCATCTGACGGAGAGGCTGATTCTGTGAAGGCTCAAGGGGGTGGCAGGTGACAGTGGGTGAGCGATAGGGCTGTGAGTGTCCTGCATAGTGCAGGGGGTTGGACTAGATCACCCAGGAGGTCCCCTTACAACTCTATGCTACGATTCTATGACAGAATAGATGTTTAAAACATTCTGCCTGGAACAGAGAAGGTAGATAAAGAAGTTCTTTTCTCTTCTCCCTTTCCTGAAATATGTGAACTCATGGGCACTCAATGAAATTAAGGTCCAGGAAGCTTAAAACAGACAGAGGAAGTAAAACAGTCATTAACATGGAATTCACTGCTGCAGGAAGTGGAACATCTTCAAGAGGGGATTGGATAGACATATGGAGCTTCTTCTGGTGGTACCTGAGTTCTAGCCAGTGTGTAACCTCGAGTGTTGGACTGGCCCTGGGCATGATCCAACATGGCTTCAATTATGTTCTTAGAATGTCAGCGGTTGAGTGATTATCATTTATATAAGATCGCACAACGGATGTTTCTTCCAGTCTAAATCCTTGATTTGTCATGAAACTGGATTTCCAACTTCCAGCAATTTAATATTGTAGTTCTAAATTACTGGAAGCAACACAAGCAATTACAAATGAAAAGCCAAGACATTTTCTAATCTAGAGAAGCGGGTTTGATTCCCCACTCCTCTTCCACATGCAGCTAGCAGGGTAACCTTGGGCTAGGGCACAGAATGCTCTCTGCCTCACCTGCCTCACAGGGTGTCTGTTGTAGGGTGAGGAATGGTAGGTGATTGTGAGCTACATGAAGACTCCTTTGATTAGTAAAACACAGGGGGAAAAAAAACCCAGCCTTTCTTCTTCTTCTTCTTCTTCTTCTTCTTCTGAAAATGAACAAATAGATTACTTAGTTATTTATAATTCATTTATTTATTTATAATTTAATTTATATATAACCCCTGTTGGATGGATTAATGGCAGATTAATGGCAGATTCAAAACCCTTTTACATTAGGCCATGAAACAATACAAGCAATCAAATATTGTTCAGATAGGCAGTCCCTCAGATATGTAAGACTCGGACCATGTAAGGCTGGTTTTGAAACCCTGTTTTGTTGTTGTTGTTGTTGTTTTTGATGGCCCTGGAAGGGTTTCCAGAGGGGGTGAGAGTTAATTAATTATTTAAGTTGATAAACATTTATTACTATTACTATTACTATGTGATGTATTCCCCGCTAATCCCGAAGCCAGCTAATGGCAGGTTGCATTAAACTATCATAAAAACCCAGATAAAATCCCATTATTTGAAC
The DNA here is from genome assembly GCF_049243985.1 of Paroedura picta. Taxonomy (NCBI): domain Eukaryota; kingdom Metazoa; phylum Chordata; class Lepidosauria; order Squamata; family Gekkonidae; genus Paroedura; species Paroedura picta. Next base: position 9,377,914 of record NC_135369.1, read on the forward strand.
ATCCAACAATAACAACAACAACAACAACAATCCACTGATGGCAAAACCTAACCCAACCCTCCTACCAATATCTAATCACTGGAGCTAGGAGGGGTCCATTGATGTTCCATAGCCCAGTGTTAGGAGACAATAACAGTAGCACTCGAACGGCCACCCGAAGGACATCCATGATATGACCATATATGGACATGTTATGCCTCCAAAATGGCCAATGATAAGCCTGGAGGGGGTGGGAAAGAGAGAAGCCCTGGGTGGGCATGTCCACAGCTCTTCTTCCCAACCGTATTCTGCACGACAGTGCCACTTCTGGGTTTTCTCAAAGCCTGAAGGATGTTCCAGGGGTTTCTCAACAGGAAAAACATTGAGAAAGGCTGGTGCATGTGGCACTAGTCAGACCACACCTGGAGTACTCTGTGCAGTTCTGGAGGCCTCACTTCAAGAAGGACGTAGATAAAATTGAAAGGGTACAGAGGAGAGCAACGAGGATGATCTGGGGCCAAGGGACCAAGCCCTATGAAGATAGGTTGAGGGACTTGGGAATGTTCAGCCTGGAGAAAAGGAGGTTGAGAGGGGACATGATAGCCCTCTTTAAGTATTTGAAAGGTTGTCACTTGGAGGAGGGCAGGATGCTGCTTCTGTTGGCTGCAGAGGAGAGGACACGCAGTAATGGGTTTAAACTACAAGTACAACGATATAGGCTAGATATCAGGAAGAAATTTTCACAGTCAGAGTAGTTCAGCAGTGGAATAGGCTGCCTAAGGAGATGGTGAGCTCCCACTCACTGGCAGTCTTCAAGCAAAGGTTGGATGCACACTTTTCTTGGATGCTTTAGGATGCTTAGGGCTGATCCTGCATTGAGCAGGGGGTTGGACTAGATGGCCTGCATGGCCTCTTCCAACTCTATGATTCTGTGATTCTGTAAGGCCTTATGAATCCTGAATGAAAAATCCAAAAGAGCAAAACTGGATTCCCGTTACCGAAATTGTGAACCTTTACGAATATTCTTCCAGCTCTTCCACTAACTCAAGGTGCCTCTTGTCTGTTTCAGCCTTCCTCCTCCATCCGTCAAGATGTGTGATTGTTGTGGTGGCCATGAAAGCGAAATGACCGTGCTCTGTGTCCCCTGCGGGAACCAGCCGTGCTGTCAGCCTTGCTGCCAGCCATGCTGCTGTTGCCAGCCTCAGTGCTGCTGCAAGCCCTGCTGCCAACAGAGCTGCTGCGCCCCCTGCTGCCAGTGTAAGAAGTCGTGCTAGACCGGCGCCAATGACACGAAGAGGCCAACATCGGGAATGACACCGCCGCTATGAACATCCTTTGGAAGACACCCCTCTTGACCCCTTGATCTTGCCTTGTCTCCAAGCTTCGCACCTGCCTCCTTGACTTGATTCCAGATTCTTCTCTTCTTCCCTTCCTGTTGTCGTTGAAACGCATCTCTCCCCCTCGTTGAAGGAGGCACGACTTCACGCTGCGTTCTCGTTCTTCTCCTCCTGCTTGTCCTTTCCTGTTCCATGTTGGTCGGATGGCTGCACTGCCAACGCGAAAAAACCAGACTCCAGATTCATCATCCGTTTGTTCATCATCCATTTGTCATGCTAGGTCAGGAAGGAAACATGAAATGACCTGAAATGACCGACGGATCTTGACCCTCAATTCTCCGAACTCCCTTTTGGTTGAAACTTTGCACCCGCTTCCTTTCAGCCTTTCAGATTCCCCCCCGCCGTTTCACTTTAATGACTGAAAAATCTCTCTCAAGAACTTCTACGAAGCTAATTCTCCTCATGGACTTTTAAATGGGCATGCCTTCTGACCCATCTCTTTCTCTCCTCCCCAGCTGGCTTTGCTTCCTTCTATGCTTCCTTCTTCTGTTCTGCGTTTGACTGATAAAGCATCGCAAACGCAAACCCTGATGTGAGGCTCACCATCAACCTGTCTAGGTCCTTTGTGGTTCAGTGGCTAAGAACAGCGGCTTCTAATCTGGCACACCAGATTAGACTCCCTACTCCTCTACATGCAGCCAGCTGGGTGACCTTGGACTCATCACAGTCCTGATAGCATTGTTTTGACTGAGCAGTCCTGTCTACTGTGGGGAAAGGACAGGAAGGTAACTGTAAGCTCCTCTGAGACTTCTCAGGCAGTGAAAAATGGGGTATAAAAACCTCCTCCTCCTCCTCCTTCTTCTTCTCCTCCTCCTCTTCCTCTTCCTCCTTCTCCTCCTCCTCCTCCTCCTCCTCCTTTTTTTGTGCCCCTCGTTGCCAGTCCAAGAGCTGCTGGAAGACTGCAAAGTAAATGTGTAATGACATAAAACATCCAACAGCTGGAATGGGGCCAATGCTATGACTATCATAGCATAAATCATGTGGAAGGCCTCACACTTAGATCTCTGAGCTCACATTCTGTCAGAACTTTGCACCTACCTCCTTTCAACATTTCAGTTTTTCCCCCTCTTCCTCAACTTAGTAATTGAAAATCTCTCTTAAGAACTTCTAAGAAGCTAATCGTCACAGGCTTTTCAATGGCCATGCATTTGTACACATCTCTCTCCTTCTCTCCCTCTCCCTCTCCCTCTCCCTCTCCCTCTCCCTCTCCCTCTCCCTCTCCCTCTCCCTCTCCCTCTCCCTCTCCCTCTCCCTCTCCCTCTCTCCCCTCCCCAGCTGGTTTCACTTATATGCTCTCGGCTCATTCCGCACATGTCGGAATGCACTTTGAATGCAGTTTAGAAGTAGATTTTCCTGTTTCGCACAAGTCAATCCAGCTGCAAGCGTGCATTGAGAGTGCATTATTCAACGTATGTGAAATGAGCCATCTTTTTTTAAAAAATTATTTATATTTTGATTTATTACCCGCTGTTCTCAGCCAGGCTGGCTCTTGGTGGGTTGCAAGTTAAAACCATAAAACAGAACAATACAATTAAAAACACGATAAAACCCTTAACTACAATCTAATACAATACAGCAGTAGGCATATAACAATTAACTATTCACCTCCCTGACAACTAACCTGTGCTCAGTGAATCCCGCCAACACCTCACGTCATGCTTTGAAGTGGGTGGTTAAGGATGTAATGGTGTCTGGAGATCAAGAACATCCAAAGTCAAAATAAGTCAAAGTCAACCATCTTTTGTGTCCTTTTTCCATTCTGCATGTTTCTATCAACTCCCCAAGTCCAACTCACTCTATGTGCCTCTCCTTCCCACACCAACCTTATTCAACCCAAGGCCTCCATTGTCTTCCCATCTCTTGAAGCCCTGCTCAATTTTTTTCCAGCACCATTCATCTCATCCTCTCACCATTTCTCCTCCCACCCACCAAACCATATAGATGTGAACCCCAAAGGGATCCCGCAGTGTTATTGTTCCATGGGGCACATTGAATTTGACCACTGGTTACACAAGGGGTTGTTCTGTCTGAACTGCATGTTAAATTCAACTTCTTCCACTTTGCCTTTTTCTGTCTTCAATTCCTGACCAATAAAACTGAATGTGTAACTTTCACAATTGACTATTCTTTTATTTGTAGTTTGAGACCATCCAACTGTCACGTGCCATGCCTGGCTCATATCATCTGGGTTATTTTTTTTCTCCTGGGCTGGAATTGTACTCCTGAGAGGTGACACTCCCTCTCTACTGTGGCTTTCTGTAACACTCTATACCAGGGGTAGTCAACCTGTGGTCCTCCAGATGTTCATGGACTACAGGTTGACTACCCCTGCTCTATACTTCAGGTACTTTCTATAATATAAATACTCTGTCTCATGTACCCAGTTGGGTACATGACAATCCCACTTGCTTCCTAGCACCTGGCCGATGGCTAGACATACAGTTTCTTATTTTCATACACTGGTCGATCAAACACAAGTAATGTGGGAAAGCGGCTTTGTGGCCGAAATTTGGCTCACAGGGGGAATGGGTCCACAGGTATAATTAGACTCCTTTTGGATCTTGTCTTCAACCATGCTTACCTGCTGCAGATTCTCCTGTTGATGCTGCCTTCTCCTAAATAAAAATTAATTTCAATTTTATCCCAATCCCTGGGATTACTAGGTGTTTGTCTTGAGCGGGTTTGGAAGCCTTCAGGGTCATGACACCTACCTTGTGGGTGGGCTCAGGGTGAGGCACAACAGATGGATATAAGGAAATCACATTAAATATTTTTTAAAGTTCTGATTTCACCAATTTCACTCCCACTGTTTTCTTGCTGGCTGTGCTATCTTAGTCTTATAGATGATCTCCAAATGCAGTGGGGGTTCCGAAGTTGGAAAAGACCTCAGACGGGGAGGCTATATAAGTACTTAATAATCTCAGAACTGAAATCGCAAACATACTTCTTATTTTTTCAAAGGAACTTTTATTCAGAGGCTTTTTTAAAAGTCCCACGTCACCAAGAAAAAGAAAGGCAAGTTTCAGAATACCAAATAGGAGAAGAAAAAGAAAAAGAAAAGAGAAGACAGAAGAATAGAGACATAGAGATTTTATCTTCCATGATGAGCATAAACCACCTTACTAACTGTTACACTATGAACATAAATTTATTTTATTTGTGTAGCCTGCCCTTCCTAGAAGCACAGGGAAGAAACCGCCATAAAATAAACAACCATCCAGAGTATAAAATCACATAATTATAACCAGTAAATATAATTATATTTTAGTAGCTCCCTGTCTAGTTCTGTCTGCAGGGGAATCAAATTTTAGAAAGCTGATATTCCCTATCTTTTAGTCCTGAGGCTTGCATAACTTGATGATCTATTTGTACTTCAACCATAGACCTGGTAAAAAAACTCTTTTTTGTAGGTACTGGTTGAGGTCCCACAGGGCCCTGATCTCTTTGGGCAGAGCATTCATCAGGCAGGGGCCAAGGCTGAAAAGGCTCTGGCCCTGGTCAAGGCCAATCTCACCTCCTTGGGCCATGGATCCGCAATAGGTTTTGGTCAGGTGATCCAAAGAGAGGAGTGGTGGCTTCCAATCTGGCGGGCCAGGTTTGAGTCTCCTCTTCTCCAAACACATGCAGTTGGGTGACCATGGGTTTGTCACAGTCCTAATATTGCTGTCCTCACAGAGCAGTCCTGTCAGACCTCTCTCAGCACCACCTACCTCACAAGGTGCCTCTTGTGGGGAGAGGAAGGGAGAGCGATTGTAAGCCACTTTGAGACTCCTTTGGGCATTGAAAAGCAGGGTATAAAAACCAACCCCTCCTCCTCCTCCTCCTTCTCCTCCTCCTCCTTCTTCATGCACTTGGGAGGGGTGCATAGTGGAAAACGTGGTCCTGTAGATACACTGATCCCAGACCATTTAGGGATTTAAACATTAATACCTCAAATCTGGTATCCAATCTGAAATTCTATGCAGCTGGGAGAACATCACCTACTGGGTAAATAAGAATTTAAGAAAACTTTTTTTCCTATACTTTTCCTATATTTTCTCCCATAGTTCCCGTAGTGATCAAAACGACCATTTATGCACTGGAGGTTTCATGCCAGGCTACAGGCTGGAGTTTTAGTCGTGGCAAGTTGCCCCACCTCTTCCTGCACCCACACGGGGGAGCATTTGGCCTGGTGCACCTCATCCCCCCTCGATTTGTGTTCTTGCACAGGAGCTGGGGCAGTGAAGTTCCCAGTGCATAAACGGTCAGCCACAAACCATCAAGTCAAACAGACTTTTGAATGCCCGTGTACATGTAATGCCCTTATTTCCTAGATAAGCTAATTCCCATGAACTCCTTTTTGCATTATGCATTTCAAAGAGAAATGTTCAAGCTTTCAAGAAATCTTGGCAGCCTATGAAACATATTTAATGGCAGCAATCAGTGTGTGATCTCAAGCAAATTAAATACAGTACCAAAAATATGCCCAAGATGTTTGGAAAGAAACTAGTTTAAATAAATGTGTTTTAAGTCATGGTGTTTTTTTTTTTTTAATGAGGGAAAGAATAAAAAATAATAATCCACTCATTCACATTCACCTTTAAGCTTGTTGTTGTTAGGTATGAAGTCGTGTCCGACCCATCGCGACCCCATGGACAATGATCCTCCAGGCCTTCCTGTCCTCTACCATTCCCCGGAGTCCATTTAAGTTTGCACCGACTGCTTCAGTGACTCCATCCAGCCTCCTCATTCTCTGTCGTCCCCTTCTTCTTTTGCCTTCCATCGCTCCCAGCATTAGGCTCTTCTCCAGGGAGTCCTTCCTCCTCATGAGGTGGCCAAAGTATTTGAGTTTCCTCTTCAGGATCTGGCCTTCTAAGGAGCAGTCAGGGCTGATCTCCTCTAGGACTGACCGGTTTGTTCGCCTTGCAGTCCAAGGGACTCGCAAGAGTCTTCTCCAGCACCAGAGTTCAAAGGCCTCAATTCTTTGACGCTCGGCCTTCCTTATTCTTTGATGCTCGGCCTTCCTTTAAGCTAGTGTCAGAAATTAAGCTGGGGCAGCTTACAACATTTGAAATCACATTACAGACATAATGAAACAATTTAAAATTGCTTAAGATTGACATCTCTATTTTGTTCCGCAACCCCCCGTTTTCTTGTCCAATGCTTTTATCAATGTTGGTGAATTTCACTGGCAGGGGAGAGGGACATCAATATGGAGTCGGAACCCAGAGAGTGAGAGCACATGAAATGGTTAGGGTGTGGAAGATCCAACTCTGTTGACATGGCTTCATCTAAGTTTGGGAGCAGAACCATCTATAAAAAAGGAAGAATTTTCATGTCCTTCTCATGCACCTGAATGTAAAGGTAAAGGTAAAGATATCCCCTTTGCAAGCACTGAGTCATGTCTGACCCTTGAGGTGACGCCCTCTAGCGTTTTCATGGCAGACTCAATATGGGGTGGTTTGCCAGTGCCTTCCCCAGTCATTACCGTTTACCCCCCAGCAAGCTGGGTACTCATTTTACCTACCTCGGAAGGATGGAAGGCTGAGTCAACCTTGAGCTGGCTGCTGGGATTGAACTCCCAGCCTCATGGGCAAAGCTTTCAGACGGCTGCCTTACCACTCTGTGCCACAAGAGGCTCATGCACCTGAATGTACCAGGGTACAAATAGGAAAGTATTGCTAAGGCCATATTTGTGGAGAACTAGGATCTGCACTGATAGTGGGACAAAACTTCAGGATCTAGTTGCCCCACGTAGCTTAACTATCTGAGACCCCATTGCTGGAGGGTCAGAATCTAAGTAGTCATGCATAAATGTAAATGTAATACCATCTTGTTGTAACAAATTGATGGTGACCCTGCAAGCTAGATGAGAAACAGAGGCTGCTTGTCATTGCCCTTCTTTGCAGAGTTGTTCTTGGTAGTCTCCCAGCACAGTATCAATATTTGCTCCTATTATTATATGCTACCTGGGGTGCGGTGGGTGCCAGCATATTTGAAACTCCATTCTAAATCTTTCTGGGCATCTAATATTCCTATTAGGTCCCAGAGGTCTGGGTGATATGGATTCTTCCCCCAATTAATTCAGTCTCTCTGTATCTGTACTTGAAAATGTATCCAAGTCCCAACTTCCTGACTTAGAACAGAACCTAGGCTTTTTTCATGTTTAGTGGCTGCTTCTAGAGAGTGTAATTAACCAAAGAACATTATTGATAAAGCAAACAAAAAAGCAGAGAACAAGAAATGTAGTCAATTGCTGAATTATGTTAAACAACCACAAGGTAACAGAATAGTATGTGTTTTGGATTTTTCTGTTTATACACATAAGATAAGGAACATAATAAATAAACATTGGCATATTATTGACCATATTCTGGGATGCAATAACAGACCAATTTTGGCATGGAAGAGGGGTACCAACCTCCAACAATTAATCTCTCCATTGAAGAAGGATACAGTGCAATTGGGAAGAAATATACCCAAAGGGTGTTTTAGATGTGGCCATTGTAAAGTGTGTAGATTGATGATTTTTTTTCCCCACCCAACTAAAGATATTTTTCCCCACCCAACTAAAGATATTAATATACACATTAATGATTAGATCAACTGTAATATCTGTAACAGTATATGTAATACAATGACCATGTCAGAAATTATACATTGAAGAATCCAGAAGCTCACAAGACACAGAAACTCAAAGACTTATCTAGGATACTTAACCAAATAAGAGAGATGTGTTTTAAAATGTAGCCAATTGGAGCTCAAAATGAGGTAGAAGGAGTACGCTATGACCCTCCAATGCAAATAATAAGGTGAAGACCCTTGAGGCAAAGTGATACTCATAAGTATTAAGAGAAATTGATGTATGGTAATTGCAGCAGTGATATGAAAATTATGGAATTTGTAAGTTACTGTTTGTTTTTGTAGATGACATTATTATATCACCAATAGAAGTGTAAGGATTACAGTCATAAGGTAATGAGCTAATATTAAATAATAATCATTAACATTTGTCATAAGAACAATATAAGAGAATATTGTTGATTTGATGTCTTGTTTATTAATAGCCATTGAAAAGGACAATTATATCTGAAAAAAAGGAGTACCAGATTTCATTCTGTCATGCTTAAAATTAAAGTTTTCCCATAGCAACCAGCTTGATATTTCTTTGTGTCTGTTCAGATCCTGCTTCAGACATCAAACTCGGTCCTCGGCTAATCCACATTTACAACACCTTCCATCACAGTCATCAATGGTAGGGGTGTTGCATACAAAGAACTCGGGATGCAGGTGGAAGATTTTTCTTCCTCTCCCATACTACTAGCACATTGGGCATCAAATCAAGTTGATCAACAGTAGGTTCATGATGTGAAAGGGGAGCAACCTATGAAGGTCGACTGAAATTAAGCTCAATTCTATCCATCAGGGCTTCCTCCTAGGATCTCATCAGATATCAAGAGCTAAGCAGGATCAGCCTTGGTTAGTATTTGGATGGCAGGTAATGGCAAACTACCTCCAAATGTCTCTTAACTGGTTGCCAGACTATCCAACAATTGTAGAGTCTCCATGCTACAGTGCATAGGTGTTGTACAATAAATAAGTTCCAGAAAAGAGTTCTGGGGAGTGCACCCTAATGTTTTGTGGATGGTAGCCGATTGGAAGTAATTCTTGTATTATAATAGCTTGTGGAATAGTAGCGCCAAAAAGGCATTTGACAAATCCATGGTGGATAAGTCCATCAATGGCTATTAACAATGATTATCAAACTGAACCTTCCTTCCTTTGAATAACAGATGTGGGGGTGGGGGGGAACAGCCAGAAGAAGTTTGGGTTTCTGTTCTTCAGCCATTATTTTTTTTCTGGATCAGGAAGTAGATAGACCACTGGTATGATCCAGCTGGAATCTTCCTATGTTCTTAACAAGTTAATTCAGACAAGGAGTGGGTCAGACTGTGATGCAGAATCAGGTTCCAGATCTCCTGAAAATTGAATTCTTTGCTCATTATGCAAGGACCTAGAAAACACTATGACATCTTCTACCTCTCCAGGCTAGGGATGAGCAGATGATTCCTTTTTTTTTTTATGTTTATGTTGGCTTAGTTGTGCATCACTATTTCCGGTCTCTGATTTCCACTTCTGGTTTAGTAAATTCATTTGTGTTGTGTACTTGTATTGTGAGAGCCTCTTGTGGCGCAGAGTGGTAAGGCAGCTATCTGAAAGCTTTGCCCATGAGGCTGGGAGTTCAATCCCAGCAGCCGGCTCAAGGTTGACTCAGCCTTCCATCCTTCCGAGGTCGGTAAAATGAGTACCCAGCTTGCAGGGGGGTAAACGGTAATGACTGGGGAAGGCACTGGCAAACCACCCCGTATTGAGTCTGCCATGAAAACGCAAGAGGGCGTCACCCCAAGGGTCAGACATGACTCGGTGCTTGCACAGGGGATACCTTTACCTTTACCTTTTTACTTGTATTGTGCTTGGGCTCATCACAGCACTGATAGAGCTGTTTTGACCAAACAGTAATAACAGGGCTGTCTCAGCCTTACCTACTTCACTGGGTATCTGTTGTGGGGAGAAGAAAGGGAAGGTGATTCTAAGTTGCTTTGAAACTCTTTCTGGTAGAGAAAAGTGACTCCTCTTCTTCTAATTCTTTCCATCCTATTTTGTCAATGTAATGTTCTCCATTTTCTACGAAAATCAGATAATAATCTGTTTTGCATCTGATATGTACATTTTGTCATCGACCCATATTCCATCATTTTGTTTGACCACTCTTTAAGATTTGGTAAGTGTTCTTTTTGCCATCTTGTTGCATAAACGATCCTGGCAGCTCTTACCATATATTCAATAATTTCACCATACATTTTAATACTAGAGTTGGAAGGGATCCTAGGTCATCTAGTCCAACCCCCTGCACTATGCAGGACACTCTGAAACCTATTGCTCACCCACTGTCACCTGCCACCCCCTTGAAACTTCACAGAATCAGCCTCTCCATCAGATCCAGCCTCTGTTTAAAAATTTCCAAAGATGGAGAACCTACCACCTCCTGAGGAAGGCTGTTTGGATCCTTCACCTCACTTTCTTAAGTCTAATATACAAAGAAGGCAGAAGATGCAATCTTCACTTCAAAAGGAAGGCTGTTAAAAGTTATTTGTAGTGCTAATTTAGAAGTACCAGTGAGACAAGGCAGATTTATTGCATCCAGATTTGGAGAAACCCGTATTGTGACATTATCTTCTACATTTCTAGCAATGCTGCTGCATTCCTCCATGATCTCTTTGGGTTCTTTCACAGCCAACTCTCATGCTTCCTTGATCTTATGATCTAGCATCCCTGGTAATTATTCTTGCACCTCAGGAGGAATATGATGAGGGAGTGTCAGCGGAGTACATGAAGACTACACATTTCCAGCTCAACAGCTGGAGGGAGAATCACATCAATCATGTCTTGGGTTTGAACACCTGATTATCTACCTCCAGCGGTCCACCAGCTTCAGTAAAAATCCTCAAGCTCTGCATGTCCCTCACCTAAATGACGCATTGTTGTTCTTTTGCTTTAATGCTTGAAACATTTTAGTCAGGCGGAGTAATTGAAGGACAGGCGGTTTCCTTATAATCTTGGTGTGGTTATCTTAAAGAACTGTTCAAGTTCTTACAGTTGCAAACTTCAAGATGGGGGGCGCGGGGGGTTGGAGTACTTCAAGAATTATGACTGCTCTCCAAAACACAGTTCTCCTGGAAGATGTGGCAGCTTTAGAAAGTGGAATCTATGACAGCACTAGGAATGGGCATGAACCAGCTCATATGCTCCTCGCAGAGCTTTACGCTCTGCAGGTGCTAACCTATTGGTCATACTCAGCCCCAGGGAAGCATGCTTGTCCTTGACCAGGACCAGGGCCTTTTCAGTCCTTGCCCCGACCAGGTGAAATGAGCTCCCGGAAGAGATACGGCCCTGCAGGAGCTTCCGGTGTTTCACAGGGACTGTAAGACAGAGCTCTTCCACAAAGTCTATGGTTGAGACTGCCGTGCCAAGGTAGATCTGACCCCCCTGTGGACACTCTGTCAGTGGTTTACAATTGCTTCCCCATGTCCACCCCCAAGCGGAGGACAATAGGGATTTTTATAACTTGTTCGTAATTTTATATCTTGAACTGTGGCTTTTACCTTTAATGGTGTTTTATTGGGAGATGTTGTTTATGTACTGTATATTATATTATATTGTGACCGCCACGAGCCTCTGGGGAGTGGTGGGATATAAAGCAAACAAACAAACAAACAATTTGGCTTCTTTGTCATGAAATTTGGCTTGTTTTTAATTTGCAAAGCAATGTTCATTGAATGGCAACCAGCACGGACATTTCGCCAACTTCTATGATGCTCGTGCTGCTTGTTGGATGGGTCATTTCCACATAGATGGTCTCTGCATAATTAAACTGTTTACAGAACTTCAGAGCTGCAGAAGATCCCAAGGTCCTGCTGAATCATCTTCCATTGTACACCTGGCATCCATGCTGCGGCTGACCTCCCATTTCAGACTAGCCTCTGGCTGGGCTACTTGAAGCAGAAGTACTGAGCTGCAGCTCCTCTTCCTCATCTTCTTCCACCCACTGTTCCCTCTGGGCACATCTGTTGGCCTGTCACCTCAACCTTTTTTATTTCTTAGAATCATAGAATAATAGATTTGGAAGACACCTCCTGGGTCATCTAGTCTAACCCAACACACAATGCAGGGCACTTACAGCCCTACAGCACTGTCACCTGCCACCTCCTTGAACCTTCACAGAATCAGCCTCTCCATCAGATGGCTATCTAGCCTCTGTTTAAAAATCTCTAAAGATGGAGAACCCACCACCTCCTCAGGAAGCCTGTTCCACTGAGGAACTGTTCTAACTGTCAGGAACTTCTTCCGGATGTTTAGATGAAATTTTTTTGAATTAATTTCATCCCATTGGTTCTGGTCTGTCCCTCTGGGGCAAGGGAGAACAACTCTGCTCCATCCTCTATATGGCAGCCTCTTACTTGAAATTGGTTATGAGATCCCCTCTCAGTCATCTCCTCTCCAGGCTAAACAGACCAAGTTCCCCCAACCTTTCCTCACACGCCTTGGTCTCCAAACCTCTCACCATCATTGTTGGAGTACTGTGTTCAGTTTTGGGCACCACAGTTGAAGCGGGATGTAGAAAAACTGGAGAGTGTCCAGAAGAGGGCAACAAAGTTCTAATGGGAGGGAGGTTCGGGGAATCAATGTACGGTTATTGGTTCAGGCCGACCTCAACCAAGTGCCTGGCATATGAGCTCCCTTTTGCAGAACTTTTCAAGTTCCGGCAGGGCCCTGATCTCTTCTGGGAGCTCGTTCCACCAGATGGGGGCCAGAATTGAAAAAGGCTCTGGTGCTGCTTGAGGTCAAGCAACCTTCTTACGGCCAGGGATCACAAGGCCATTGGACTTAGCGGAGTGTAAAGTTCTTTGAGGGATGTAGGCAGAAAGATGGTTGCTCAGGTACACTGGGCCCAGACCACATATGTCCTTAAAGGTGATTATCAGAACCTTAAGCCTGATCTGGAATTTGACTGGAAGCCAGCATGACTGTTGGAGGATGGGCTGAATGTGGGACCTCCATGGTGTTGCTGTGAGGACCCTAGCTGCTGCATTCTGGACCAGTTGCAGTTTTAAACATTCCACATGTCACAAATCAAACCAATTTATTTTGCACTGAAAAGTCCATGATGGGTCACACTTCATCAACCGGGCCTGTCATGAACCAAGCCACATTTTCTTTCTTTGTGCCCATCCCTAAATATCAGATCCCTAATGAACTCCATTCCCTCCCCAAATCCTGTCCCATCTCCAAATCTCCAGGAATTCCCCAAGCCAATTTTTGCAACCCTGAGTCTCTGAGGTGATGCAAGTATAATATATCCTCAAATAGTCATCTTGGTCAGGTTATGGGAATTTCAATAGCTCTTATGAAAGTGATTAAATGGATTTTCTTCCCATTGTTTACTCTGTGTCTCATTTGCAGAGAATGAAGAAGCCATAAGAAAATGCAATTTGGGACTCATGATTCACTGAGATCCCCTAAAGTCAAGAATAAAAGAGATGAACAGCGCCCTACATAGTAATCAAAGCCCATCAGTGAAGTATCCAAAGAATGCAGAACCATCCAATCCAATCCAATCCAAGGGGCGTAGCTGACTAATTAGCACACCGTTTCTTGACACAAATGAGTGCAACCTTCACCATCCCTCATGATGAGCTAATTCCTGTGCACCTCTCAAATCACTTGGTGTCAAGCGCAGACAAAAACTCACAAACAAAACTTCTATAGAAAGAAACCTTTACTTGGAAGTAGATCTGGTCACTGTAACATTTGAAGTCAAGACTGTTCGATACCAGGACAACAAGCAGTTATCAATACATTTCTCCCGCCTAAACCCGAGCGTTCCCGAGGGGGGGGGGCACACCCAGGTGCCATCCCAGGCTTCCTGCCAAGGTGTTGAAGTTAGCATGGCCTTGGTCAGGCCGGCGCCTCAGGCTAGCAGATAAGATGTTTACAGGAACTGGGCAACATTGTTTCACAGCAGGAGACTATGCAGTGTGGAAATGCAAGGATCAAAGTAGGGGGGAATCAAAGGAAAACTACAGGCATAAGCATACTGGTTACATGGGAACATTTCAAGAAAGGGACAGCACTTCAAGATGGAGTCTCTTAGGTTCACCGGAAACTCAAGCATGGCAGAGAGCAGGGACTGATCCTGACACTTGGCAGACAAACGGCATCATAAATATGCTGGGGACCCCATAAAGATTCAGATTGTCTCTAAAACTGGCTTCTGTCACTACCTTGAAGTACTTATTGAAAGTAGGATGAGAGCTTGCAGATCTGGAGAGGTACAATCCTTATCCCAACCATTCTATCCCATTTCCCCCCTTTGCTCTTCCAAAATACCTCCTTACTTACGGGGTTGCCAATTCCATGTTGGGAAGGCTCTGGAGATTTGAAAAGGAACCTGGTGTTAGAATACGCAAGATCTGTAGTCTTCCTAACTGAACAGCATATGAAGTTATCCTACAGGGGAAATCCCGATTGGCTCAATTGGAGACTTCCTACTCCTTCGAGTATGCTTTTTTTCATGGAATCTTGGATTTGGAAGGATCCCTCCTGGGTCCAAACCTCTGCATAATGCAGAAAACTCATAACTACCTGCCCACCACGGTGACCCCAATTGCATGCTGAGATGATACCCCACTCAACCCCCCCAAAAAAAACCCAAACCCTTACATGTTATGCCAAATGCGTGTCTCTAAGGACAGATGTCTAAACTTAGTTGTTGGGAATTACCTGGCAGAGCCACCAAGATGCAATGTGGCATTATGTGAGATCTTTTGTTTTACACTTTACCTGGTATTGACGTCACTGAGATAGAATCGAGGCAGACAATGATCTAAACATGGGAGGCTTTTATTAACACACACTAATTAGACAAAAGACAACATATGCACGCTCTAGCGTAGAAATATGTGTTCCTAGCCACTAGCACACTAGGGAAAAGCCTTACAGGGATGGGACCTGTACTAAGGGTTGGTTGAAACTGATATTTAACTGTCTTCCGGGTGGAGCAGAGTTCCAGAGGTCCGGGGAAGCAATTTGGGGTGACGGATGAGGGACCAAGATGAGCATCGGGCAGTGTTTCTGTAGCCTGGAAACTGGCTGCACTTTGTGGCTGTGGGAGCCTGATATTTAAAGGAAATTTGTGACCTGAGGCTACAGGGGGCTGATCCTACCTTGTCCAGGGGTTGGACAAAGATATTGATGGCCAGTAATGATCGTGGCTGGGGCCCAACAAAGAAATGGGTTGCTGAGACAAAGAAACTAGGTGCTGGGAATATTTCCTAACTTGAAGGGCTGATGGCCCAACTCTGGCAAATCCTGGATAATTGCTTGTGTGAGACGGCCTCCTTCATTACGTTCCCCCCATGAAAATTAAGATTCAACAAGCAAAACCGGCTCAAGATCCATTGCCTCCAGGAGATCAAACTGGCCTCAACCAGTGTCAGACCTTGGACCCAGACTAGTGGAACATTCTGCCAAAGGACAGAGCTGTTCTGCCAGGCCTAAGTCTGACAACAAGAAATGACATCAAAATTCTAGTCTCCTTATTAAAGCACTGCATCTACAAGTTAACACCCACCACCAATGATACAGATGCAGTTTATGTGCTCCTCTTGCTCTAAAGAGGAAGGGATGGGTTGTTTGAAGTTGTGGGACTTGTTTTCAATGTTAATAATTTTTATGACTGATGATTTTAATGAACGTATGTGATTTTATGTTATTTGTGAAGAAGAAGAAGAAGAAGATGATGACTTGATTCTTATATGCCACTTTTCTCTACCCGAAAGAGTCTCAAAGCAGCTTACGGTCACATTCCCTTTCCTCTCCCCACAACAGACACCCTGTGAGGTGGGTGAGGCTGAGAGAGCCCTGTGATTACTGAAGAAGAGTTGGTCCTTATATGCCGCTTTTCTCTACCCAAAGGAGTCTCAAAGTGGCTTACAATTGCCTCCCTTTCCTCTCCCCATAACAGACACCCTGTGAGGCTGAGAGAGCCCTGATATCACTGCGCAGTCAAAACAGCTTTGACTTGCAGGAGGGCATTCGGGGCAGGATGTGAAAATGGAATAAGATGTGACATACCAATGTTGGGATAAACAAGGCTCCAGCTTTTATTCCATCCCCACTGGAGGATTGGTGCAGTATGAGAGAGGAGGCTTGACCTAGCAGTCAGCCGGCTGCATCCTGATTGACCCGACTCCAACTTGGACAGCTGGACACGTTCCACCCCCCCAGGCTGTTTCACAATTATATAGGGGAACCATGGATAAAGATCATCATCATCATCATCATCATCATCATCATTGCTATTGTGTTGTTAATGTATAGATCTCTAGTCTGTTTTTTTTCTAAACAAAAAAGACATACTGTATGTTGGGAAAAGATGGGGCATGCACATCTCAAATTCATTACTGAGAATATAGTAGAAATATAAAGACTAAGAAACAGAGAATTCAAAATGAACCCAAGGGTCATCTAGACCTGCATAATGCAAGAAACCCACAAAAATACTTCCCACTCTTCCAGTGACCACTGCCCTATGCCCAGTGGGGGAAAAAAAACCTGCCCCTGTTCTCTGAGCTAATGTGACTTGGCAGAAGTTGCTTCCTGACCTCAAAGAGAGATGAATTAAAACAAAACACATAAAGAAGGACACGCTGGCATCATTTTGAATTTTATTATTGCCCATGTATTTTGATAGTGAAGATCTGAGACATAAATAGGAACCCTAGACACCAAGAAGAAAATGAAAATACCATCTGTTACAGAGCAGAAAAGTCTTGCCTCCTTCACTTAGAAGAGCTGATTTTTGTACCCCACCTTTTACTCCCCAAAGGTGTCCCAAAGTGGCTTACAATCACCTTTCTCCCTCCTCCCTCCACAACAGACATCCTGTGAGGTAGGTAGAGCTGAGAGAGCTCTGACAGAACAGTGAGTGGCCCAAGGTCATATTTGGGCTACATGTGGAGGAGCGGCAAATCAAACCCAGTTCTCCAGATGAGAGGCCACCGCTCTTAACCCCTACACCCAGCTGGCTCTGCTAGTATTACAGTTTCTATGGGATACAGACTAAGGAAGACAAGTGGGGAGAAATCAGCAAGTGACTGAAGGAGGCAGGTGCGTAGCTTCAGGTCCTGCATCAAGTAGCATAGCTGGGCAACTTGTAGCTTCATTTGCCCTCCTACCGGTTCCTTAGCACTTCTTCGTGCCACACTTGGTTTCGGAAGTGCAACATGGAGGAGCACAGCAGGGAACGCTGGTCTGACAGCAAGCGCTGGACTTGGTGCAGCCGGAGGACTGGCCGCAGCAAGGGGAGCAGCAGGAGGACTGACCACAACAGGGAGTGCAGCAGGGGGACTGGTGACAACAGGGGGTGTAGCAGATGGGGATGCAGCAGCAAGGCACAGAGCATGACGGCCCACAGCAGGGGGAGCAGCAAGAATGACCACTGCAGCAGGACGTAGGGCAGCACAGGACCATGCTTCCGTGGCTTGGCGAACAGCATCCAGAGACCATCTTTGAATAGAGGAGGCACAACTGGAAAAGAACAAATAAAGATGAAACTAACATGGGCCCATTGTATAGATGCTTGCATTTGCAACAGCAACGAAGAGTGTAGCAGTAATAGTAGTATAGATGTAATGTCGAAGCCCTAGGCCATAACACACATGAAAACAAACAACATGAGCATCCTGTAGCACGTCTCACACACAAGGCATTAAAATAGGAAATTAAAGGATTGAAAATCAACGTAGGATTTAAAAATAGGTTAAAATTAAGCACAACATGAAAAAAAGAGGCGGTTGTAAATAAATATCCCAACAGAAAAAGAGAGAACCTGTCTCAGGCTATCAAAATCAGTTAACAATATATAATTTATATAATTTATATTTTAATGATAAATGAAACAACCAGAATGGACTCTAGATTTTGTTCCGTTTTCAAAGCAGACCTTTCATCGGTGGTTGTTTCCTCCTGCGATTTTGAAACTTATCCTAGAAGTTTTCAATATTTCAACCAACTCCAAGTTGTAATATTTCAACCAACTCCAAGCAGGTATGGGAGAGCTTTGTCCAGTATTATATGCATAGAATTTTGATTACAACTTGGAGTTGGTTGAAATATTGAAAACTTCTAGGATAAGTTTCAAGAAGAAGAAGAAGCCATCTGATGGAGAGGTTGATTCTGTGAAAGCTGTGAAAGGGGGTGGCAGGTTACAGTGGATGAGCGATAGGGTTGCAAGTGCATAATGCAGGGGGTTGGACTAGATGATCCATGAGGTCCCTTCCAACTCTACTATTCTATGAGAAGAAGAAGAAGAAGAAGAAGAGTTGGTTCTTGGATGCTTTAGGATGCTTTGGGCTGATCCTTTGTTGAGCAGGGGGTTGGACTAGATGGCCTGTATGACCCCTTCCAACTCTATGATTCTATGATTCTATATGCTACGTTTCTCTACCAGGAGTCTCAAAGCAGCTTCCATTCGCCTTCCCTTTCCTCTCCTTACAACAGACACCCTGTGAGGGAAGTCAGGATAGTAGAACACTATAAGAGTTTCTTTCCTATTGTTTTAATTTTACAATAAAATGTATGTGAAATATTTGAAGTGAACCGTAAATAAATAGAATCACAGAGTTGGAAGGGAAGCTTGAGGGTCATCTAGTCCAGCCCCCTGCAGAATGCAGGAAATTCACAACTACCCGCTCACCCACAGTGACCCCAATTCCATGCCCAGATGATGCCCCCACCCAAAAAAAAAATCCAAACCCCTGACTAGTTTGGCCTGGAAGAAATTCACTTCTTGATTCCAAAGTGGTGATCAGCATTTCCCTGGGCATGCAAGAAAGGACCACAAGAACCAAGCACGGACACAGCCCCTTCTGTTCCCCTGCCTAAGTTCACAGAATCAGCATTTCTGTTACATGGCTATCTAATTTCTGCTTAAGAACTTCCAAAGAAGGAGAATCCACCGCCTACTGAAGAAGCCTGTTCCACTGAGGAACCGCTCTAACTGTCAGGAACTTCTTCCGGATATTTAGCCAAACATTCTTTTGAATTAATTTCATTGGTTCTGGTCTGACCCTCTGGGGCAACAGGTAACAACTCTGCTCCATCCTGTATGTAACAGCCCTTCATGTACTTGAAGATAGCTATCATATAACCTCTTAGTTGTCTTCTCTCCAAGCTAAAACTGGACTCTGTTACTACTTGACCGTACATACAAAATAAACAAACTAATCAATACTAATAATGCAAGTGCAGTTTTGAAGTCCCATCAGGAAAGAGTATGAACAGGAGTCATTTTTTTCCAGCCAGCGATTTTTGAAAACAAATCTGGATTTTCAGAAGGCACTCTTTCCACCATGGTTATTACCCACTCCTGTTCCCTCAAGACCAGAGAGAAGGCCTTACCTTGCTTAGAAGTGATGGACTTGTTGGGCAACGAGTTGAAGCGAATGAAGTGTTCAGGGACGGTGGTCCTTTTATACAGCTCTTCGTGCCCTTCGCCAAGGAAGTGAGCCACTGAGAAAGATTGACAAACTCTCCATTAGCCATTGCCTTGCATTTCTAGCCCCTGCGCCATCATCCGGTGTGCAATCCTCACCTCAGGTTGGCTTGGTGGATGAGAGAGTGGCTTTGGTCTTCGTTTTGCTCACTTCATTTAATAACACTGCAATTCATCAGCAAAGTTACTTATGGGATTAGTTTAATATTCAGGTAAGAAGATGGGGTAGGACTTAGGTATTCGGTGACTAAAGTCCCTGATTGTCAAGCAAGAGGTCTCACTACTTGTTAGGTCTACCAGTGCTGGAATATAATAAAATCGTAGAGTGGTAAGGGCCCTTGTAGGCCCTGTACAATCTTCTGGCCATTTCAGGATCAGCCTCAAGCATCCATGATAAGTATCAGTCCAACTGCTGCTTGAAGACCACCAGTGTGTGTAGGGAGGGGAGGGGGAGTTTCCCACTTCCTTAGGCAGTTGATTCCACTGCTGAACCGTTCTGACTGTGGATATTTCCCCCCTGATATATAGCCAGTACCTTTCTACATGTAGTTGAAACTCATTTCTGTGGGTCCTATCCTTTAGTTTCAACAGGAACCACTCCCAGCCCTTCTCCAAGGGACAACCTTTCAACAGGTGAGCACTAACTAACCCACCGAACCCTCCCCCCCAAACAGCTCCATGTTAGTCGAGAGACATCAGGTTGCTAATACTACTGTAATATGGGAGTGAGGCAATCAGATCATTCAGATGAACCCAGGGAGTTCAGATCTAATGTCAGGACCGCCCGCCCTGGCCTCAACCATATTCCTGGTGGAAGACCTCCATCTTGCAGGGCCTGTGGAAAGCTGTTAACTCTGGCAGGGCCCTTAGCTCTTCCAGGAGCTCATTCCACCAGGTTGGGGCCAGGGCCGAAAAAGCCCTGGCCCGGGTCGAGGCCAGGAGAACATCCCGAGGGCCAAGAACCACCAATAGGTTTGCACCCGCAGAGTGAAGGGCCCTGCGGGGGGCATAAGCAACCAAGCGGTCCCCTAGGTAGGCAGGACCCAGGCCGCGTGTAGCCTTAAAGTTTAAAACCAAAAACATAAGTACAATTTGCCAGGTATCCCTCCAAAAGTGGGACAATCTGGTCACCTTACATTTCTCTTATAGGGTGTCTGTTATGGGGATAGGAAGAAAAGGCGATTTTAAACTGCTTAGAGACACCTGAGGCCTGCTGGGTGACTGTGAGCCATTCCAGTTCTCTCGAAGTGCTCAGCCCCACTTCTCTCATAAGTAAGGTGACCAGATTGTCCCACTTTTGGAGGGACATCTGGGGGTACCTGGCAAATTGTACTTATGTTGAAATTATATATATATATATATATATATATATATATATATATATATATATATATATATATATATATATATATATATATATATATATATATATATATATATATATATATATATATATATATATATATATATATATATATATATATATTACAATACTATTTTTGCTTTCGATGCGTTCTATGAAACTTTTTGTTGCTCCATATAGACCAAATTTTTAATCAAGAACCCCCCCCCCATCCCCGGTCAATGGTGTCCCGCTTTACCATTGTTAAAATCTGGTCACCTTACTCATAGGGTGTCTGTGTGCCCATAACATTATATCAACAGTAAAAAAAATTTGAGACAGAGGGATCAGGGTGGACACCTGTGTACTGTGACTACCCAATTTGGATTAGGGCAGGGGGGCATTTCGGTGTCTGTGGCCTAATTCACACAAGAGGGGAAATGAGGTTGAATGCAGAACTGGGAGGAATTGGTTGACATGTAATCTCCCCCTAAAAAGGGTCTCCAGTCTGATTTTCCCTTCACATATCTGAAGACATGGCTCTGGAAAGCTCATCTGTAACCACTATGCCACAATACCCAAAGGTCAGTTCTCTCCCACACTCAATAAACATTCCACACCACAGGTCTCTCCACACCCCCACCCTCATTTGTCACCCAGCCGCCACCCCCACAACACACATATTCAACCTCATGCCCTTACAGACTGGACAACCCCTCCCCTTCCTCTTCCCAATGCCAAGCTCTCTCTATCTTAATCACTTCCTTTCTACCTCCCTCTCTCTTTGCTATCCCCCCCCTGCTACGGCCCATTGTATCAGCTACAACGGGCTTTAATTCCAGTGATTATATAAAACGGCTAAAGGCCAACACAGTTACCCAGTTGATAGATGCTAACTACCACTAGATGGCAGTGTTTCTTAAACCATTACCAGCTCACGTCAATAATTTAAAAAACCCTGCAAGTCTTAAAAATCTAAAATACATATAAAATCAATGTTGTTTCTGCGCTTGAAGCCTGAGAAGCAAGCAGATTTGTTCAGTTGTACTGGTACCATTGAACAAAAGAAAGCCCATCAATACAACCTTGGGAATTATTTGCATCCCAGCTTTTTTTCTTGCCCCTTTCTCTTCTGTTACTCCTTAAAGATGGACACCTTTTAATTAAAAGATTTTCACTTAATTTGAGAAGGGTTTGTTTCCTCATTGCATATATTTATATTCAATGCATTACTGGAATAAATGAGCAATGTACCTCTTTTTCCTGCTATTCTTTTTTTAATCAGTACATGACTGAAATATAATTGCTATTCACCATCTTCTCTATGCAATGTTCCAAAATTGGGTGATAAGTAAAAGGATAAGGAGACTTGTGTCATAGGAGTATTGTTCGAATCCTGATTTGCATGGGTGGCATTCTCTCTTGTGTACCAGTGTTCTGTAATGGCTGCTTTCCCTCTCCTAATAAAGATATATTACCAACAAAAAGATAACTCATACGTGCTTTCCTGTTCATAATGTTTGCTTTCATAAGTGTTCCTAGAATCATAGAGTTGGAAGGGGCCACACAGGCCATCTAGTCCAATCCCCTGCTCAATGGCATCCCTGCCACCATCATAAAATGGCAGCAGGGACAGGAGTTGGAGTTTGAGCTCTGCCCATCGTGGTGATATTTGGGTGGGGGATAGAAAACCCTGGAATGTTAGCTGTCCCCAAACAACCACATGGGGGCTGGTGGAATGAACAACACCTCAGTTATTGGAGGCCAGGAGAAGGAGAACCCTGAGGATTTGAAAACAGAGGCCGACTGATCAGAGAAACTGAGCCAAGTGTAGGATCATACATGAGGCAAGAGGGCAGCAATGGGAAGCAGCACCTAACAGGAGCACAGAAATCTATCCCTGTGTGGGGCATTTTGAGGCCATGGACATCTTTCTGTCCCCCTGCAGTCGGGTGGGAATGCACCTCAGCTGTGGCAGGGATGGGTGGGGATTCCACAACCTGTTTTGGGGGTTCAGGATCCAGGGAGTGGCTGGAGCTCACAAAGAACATCTTGTGACTGGTGCTGGTAGGAGAGAATGGAGGAGGTGTGGTGTGATAAGCTAAAGGGGGAATAACATCTTCTGGAGCTCCCCATCCTAGCTCATGGACTCACCATCAAGAGAACAACTACATCAGATGGACAACTGGCTGGAGAGTGGAATAGAGGGTGGTTGCTGAGAGGTTTGGCTGCTGGGGGTGATGATCGCTATCTGGTGGCAGTCAGAAACATCACTGGGAAGACGGTCCCTGCTGCCATCTGGTGGCAGAGGTTTTTAACTGTCCTAAAATAAGAGGGACATTTTGGGGTTTTTTAATATTAGTTAGTTAATATAATTTTGTCAATTGTGCAGAGGGCGGGATCCTAGGCCGACATGTGATAGTGGGTACTTTTTAATTAGCTGCTAGGTTGGAGGGAGAAATGAATTTAGGGGTGGTAATGAATAGGTGGGTTATGTGGTGGGAATTAGATTACCTGTGAACAACCAGTGAGCCTATTTGATTCTTCGTGTGATCCTTTGCCGATGAGTAGAGATGGGTGCAATAGGGAAGGGATCTGGCCCAGGGCACAGATTATAGCTATTCATAGAGAAGGGAGATATAGCGGTGGGAGGAGGTTCAATAATAATGGGCAGCAATGTACAGAGGTCGAAGAAGGCCTTGTCCATGGGTTTCTGAAGTTCAATGGCCTGGTCGAAACATGTGCTGTCCTTCAAATCTCTGTCCCATCCCCAGATTTGGGGGAGGGCTAAGGTTGAACTGTTGATGCTCTGCAATGCCAGGTCCATTAATAACAAGACCCAGACCTTGCAGAATTATTTAGCAAGGCACGAGGTTGACCTGGCCTGCATGAATGAAACCTAGGCAAAAAAGAGCAAGACTGTTGCCCTGAAAGATCTAGCGCTTCCCGGGTTCTTGGTCCTGCACCAGCATTGGCTCCAGGGGATGGGAGAGGAATGGCAATCCTGGTCCAGGAGTCTTTCTCCTTCAGTGCTGTCCCTGTGCCATTGATTCTGGGGGTTGAATGTGTCGGTCAGGGGTGAGAGTCGGTCAAGATTGTGGCTAACTGGGTGGTGTACTGATCGCCCACTGCAACTCCAGATTCCCTGCGAGGCCTGCTGGATGTGGTGGCTGCTTGGGCTTCGCAGTACCACAAATTTTTAATTTTGGGGGACTTTGATGTCCATGCAGATGTACCATTCCCAGGACAGCCCTGGCAACACTAGGGCTCACACAATTTGTTGCTGGTCCCATCCATGAGGTTGACCACACCTTTTATATAATCTCTGGCACGGGAGTAGGGGTAGATCTGGTGGCGAATCACATCATTCCATGTGTTGAGTTAGGCAAGACAGCATATGACAAATATCCTACAGGGGGCATCAGAGAAGATATGTATTTAGCATACTTAGATGAGCTTCATGGAATTTTTTCAAATAATTTCCTCCTGTACCTGATTGACTATACTGGAGACTTCCTTCTCCTTTGAGCAACCTTCCTCCCTGTTTGCCTTCTCTCTAGGGGAACTGATGCCTGAAGTCTGGAGAACAGTAGAAATGGAAGGATATTTTCAAGTCCCATCTGGAGGGTGGTAGCCCTGATATAATGATATCCCCACTTATTCATTGGCTAATATCTACCTCTCTCTTTCTCTTTCTCTTTCTCTTTCTCTTTCTCTTTCTCTTTCTCTTTCTCTTTCTCTTTCTCTTTCTCTTTCTCTTTCTCTTTCTCTTTCTCTCTCTGACTGTTTATGCACTAGAGGGTTCATGCTGTGCTACAGGCTGGAGTTTTAGTCATGGCGGGTTGTCCAATCTTCCTGCACCCACGTGGGGGAGCAATTGGCCTGGTGCATGTCGTCCACCCCGGATTTGTGCTCCTGTATAGGAGCTGGGGCAGTGAAGTTCCCAGTGCAGAAACGGTCTCTCTCTCTCTCTCTCTCGTGGCTGCTTCTTCACATGCACACATGAGTTGGGAGAGGTCACAAGTTCTGATTCAAGAACACCTCCCAACAATTATCTCCCATTGAGAAGCCGGGGACAGTTATTAACAGCCATCAGCATTCATTTTAGTCCTGTCATGTTCCATTTTTAGCCAGATCATGGGGTACAGACCCATTCACAGCAATTTAACTAAAATTAAGAAGGTCTTCAAGGACCCAGCCAAAATACAGTAGTAACTTACATCAGATGTTTTTACTAGTGAGTTTCAGTGCTCTGCTTTTCTTTGAAGAAAATAAGTGCAATAAAATTTCAATAATAAACCAATTCTGGACAAAATATATAAAATTGAAAGGGCAATTTTTCATTATTATATGAAGGAGTGGTAGTGGTAATAGTCATTGCCATAGTTTTATCTGGAGAAAATCCCATGAGAGGCAAATTGTAGGAAAGAACGTGGATTGTAACATAGTTACAATGCTTCTAGTTCAAGTCGTATGGCGTGATGAAATGGCTTCTGAAAAAAAGGAATATTCCCTGAAATTAGCTTTAACCAGTAGCTATTTTGGAAGGATTTACTAGTGTTGTGTTTGTAGATATGGCAACAAAGGTTGAGGTAATAGAATAATAGAATCAAAGAGTTGGAAGTGACCTCCTGGGTCATCTAGGCCAACCCCCTGCACTATGCAGGACACTCACAACCCTCTTGCTCATCCATTGTCACCTGCCACCCCCTTGAACCTTCGCAGAATCAGCCTCTCCTTACAAATTTCTGAAGATGGAGAACCCACCACCTCTCGAGGAAGCCTGTTCCACTGAGGAACCGCTCTGACTGTCAGGAACTTCTTCCAGATGTTTAGATGGAATTTCTTTTGCATTAATTTCATCCCATTGGTCTGAGGCAGGATCATAAGCTGCACTGTAATTGAACAATTCATGCTTAGAGCCCATCTGCTAGATTCAGTCAGTTTAAAGTGAAAACATCCAAAACAGTTCACTGGCGGGAAGATCGATAGTGTGCCTTTTGTATATAAGTTGGGGTTGGTTATGGGTTTCTTTAGTTCAGTTTTTGGTTCTTGTACAGTCATGCTGAGGTCACAATAAAGAGCGGAAATGAACTCCCAGTGTCCCAGTCTCTCTGATGTAACCATTAGTCTAAAACACACTTTGAGTATTTCTGTAAAAACTCCTGGGTCAGAATAAACTATATTACAATTTACATTCTTCTGAGGGGCTGTGAGTAGCCCAAGGTATTCCAGCTGGCTGAAGGACCACAAATGAAATCATAGCTGGGAAAAGATTAGAACTTGCGACCTTCTGGATCACAGGTTGTCCTCTCAGCCACTTTGCTGTGCCCAGTCCATTTAGAAGAATGCAATAACCTTCATTCCAGTTCAAGTTCACTGCCCAGGAAGAAAGCTGGGATAACCAAACCTACCGAGAACACACACACACGTACACAGACTTCTGTTCCCATGGCTCCCGTTCTTGAAGCTTGAAGCTTTGTTGCACAAGACCATGTTGTCATTGCTACCAGCCATTAACAAAACTATCTGCGGTGACTGAGAGTCTACAGGAGCAGCTCAACCAGACTCCTACTTGCTGGAGACGTTTGTTCTTGGGGATGGCCCTTCCCTTCCACCAACTCCCTGGCAAATTTGCTATGTCAACTAGCTGTATCTGCCCGGAACATCTCACACAGTGCAGCAGGCATCTTCAAGAGAGAACGATTGCTACCATGACAATTTAGAACATTTCAAGATGCAGGCACAAGAAGAAGAAGAGTTGGTTCTTATATGGCACTTTTCTCTACCTGAAGGAGTATCGAAGTGGCTTACAGTCGCCTTCCCTTTCCTCTCCCCACAACAGTCGCCCGGTGAGGGAGGAGAGGCTGAGAGAGCCCTGAGATTGCTGAAGAAGAAGAGTTGGTTCTTAGATGTCACTTTTCTCTACCCGAAGGAATCTCAAAGCGACTCAAAGGGCTGAGATAGCCCTGATATTACTGAAGAAGAAGGTTCTTATATGCCGCTTTTCTCTACCCGAAAGAGTCTCAAAGTGGCTTACAGTTGCCTTCCCTTTCCTTTCCCCACAACAGACACCCTGTGGGGTGGGTGAGGCTGAGAGAACCCTGATATCACTGCTCAGTCAGAACAGCAGGTTGCATGTGGGGGAGCGCAGAATCGAACTTGGCTTGCCAGATTAGAAGTCCACACTCCTAACCACGACACCAAACTGGCTCCAAGACAGTTAGAGCAGCCTTTCTTGACATTTTTCTAGTGTTGAGAAGTCCCTTAAGCATTCTTCCGACCTCAACCAACTGCAGAAGTGGTGTAATCATCCCAGATATATTTGGGAAGCAAAGCTGTGTACTTGCCCATATGTGGAACTTCCCCTTCTTGCCCCCCCCAGCCCTTCAATGGCCACTTTGGGAGAAGGATGGGTGGGTCAAAATGTCCACATGTGGACATATCAACCAACAAATGTTTAACACATTTTAAGGGCGGTATAGAAGTATGATAAATAAATAAATAATAAATAAAAATCTATTTAAAATTAATTAACTTTCACCCATTCAGGAAAACCTTCCAGAACCTGCAAGGAACCCCAGGGTTTCCCAAAATCTTGGTTGAGAAAGCCTGCCTCAGAGGGAGGAAACACACTCCAGCCTTTCTACTGACCCCCGGAAAGAGGAAGATGTGTCTCACCTAGGGTTGACAGCTCTGGCTTGGGAAATACCTGTAGACTTTGGGAGTGGAACTGGAAGTGGGTGGGATTTGTTGTGGGAGGACATCAGTGGATTATAAGGCTGCAGAGTCCAGCCTCCAAAGCAGTCTTTTCTCCTGGGGGACTGATCTCCTCGGTCCGGAGATGATCCCCAGGTCCCATCTAATTCCACTAGGTATCCCTAATTCCACCATTCACCACATCTTGGCCAAGTGCTTGAGCTCAGGACAAAGAAAGATTTCACCTTCTAACATTTTGCCGGCTTGGGTGAAAACCGCTCCTCAATTCAGACTGTGGAATCCTACGCCTTTATGATATTTTGTAAGCTCTGGCAAGAAGTCCTTCGGCACGTATCTCTTGTCTCTCTCCTCCCCTCAATACCAGGTTTTTTATGTTGCCTGTTCATCTTCCCCTTTGGCATGTCGGTCAAAGGAGCTGCTTTTCTTACTAAAATCCATTTCCTGTTTCCTCTGATTGTCCTCGCTCGCTGAAATAAGCAGTTGCCATGGGTTCAGGTTCCGCAGACACTGAAGCAACAATTTCCTTTCTCCCTATTGCTGCCCATGCCAAGTCCTGCAGTGGGGTAGGACACTCTAAAACCCTGGCCTGGATAAAAAGAACAGCGTTCCGCAAGTGGTGGCAATCATTAAATGGCTGCCATTGGAGCTGAAATGGAAACAGACACATCAACAGACACACACACACAGAAGCCCAGGTATTCATTCATTCATTCATTCATTCATTCATTCATTCATTCATTCATTCATTCATTCATTCATTCATTCATTCATTCATTCATTCATTCATTCATATATATTTTATGTGGTGTTTTTATCTTGTAACCCACCGCAAGAAGGACTTCTGGGAGTGAAAGGATATAAATTGAAATAACAATAATGACAATGACAATGACAATGACAATGACAATGACAATGACAATGACAATAATGTTTTTCCCTACAAGTGATCAGTTTATATTAAAATTTCAGCCCTGACCCCTATGTGGTGGTATAAGCTACTGGAAGAGCCAAGGGCTCTCTTGGAGCTATCACAGTTCCATGGGGCCTGCAAGATGGAGCTCTTCCATCAGGCATTTGGTTGAGGCTGGGGCAGGAAGGTTCTCAGGCCCTTCCCTCAGATGTCTTAGAGATCTTAGACATATTTTATATTCTCCAGCCATCTACCTTGAGGCATGTGGTTGAGTTCAGGGAGAGAGTACGTCAAGTAGGGGTTGAAATTTTGTGTGTATGTGTATGTGTGTGTAGGGATACTGCCACTTTTATTGTATTTTAATGGATTGTAATTGCAATATTAATGTTTTATTTTGTAAATTGCCATGCTCTGGTTCAGCCGAGAGAGAAAATTAATAAACTGAATAATGATGAGGATGAGGCTTCTTGACTTTGGCTGCTTCCCTGACTACTCTCTGAACTACTGACTCAGCTCCTAACATTGGCTCACTCCACGACCATGCCTCTCCCTCACCCCTGGACTCACACCAGCCTGGCCGGTAACTAGAAGTTGAACTGGATTTTGACTCTGCTTTCAGTACACATTTTGGGTCTTGGCTTGCCAGCCAGGGGGTTGAAACCCGGACTCTGTTGGGGCACCCAGGTAGGGCAACACACTTTGATTCATTGAGAAACACAATGAAAGAGAAAATAAACCAACACTGGGGTGAAAGCTATGAATGATTTTTTTTTTAAATGTACAGCTAATGGGATCTCCAATGGCCACCCAGATGTCGTCATGAGCAACAGCCCCATCTTGCCCTACCCACTCCCTACAACACATTTAGGATCCTACTGATATTTCCCTGTAATTGCTGCTCGAAAAATGGAGACCAAGAGCTCACAGCCTTGACTAACCATTATACAAGAACATTTGCCTCATTATATTCATTATATTCAAACATTAACAAGGACGGACTCATCGCCACTGACGAAAGCCAGACTGAAAACGGAAAACAAATGAATCTAGAGACCGTTTTGGCAGAGTCAAAGTCTAAATAAATGACATAAGAGACTTTTTATCTTCTTATACTTAATTAAGCCACTGGATAGATTCTGTCTCTCCTTTCCCTGTAATTGGCAGCTCCTTTCCACAACAGAAAGGCTGTTTCCACCCCTGCCTGGGAGTGGGTGTTGCGGATTGCTACAACCACGTCAGGCTGAGCCAATTTGGTATTAGATAACTTGACTGTTGTAACGCTGTTATTATTGTTGTTCTCTTTTGTGAGATGTGAGAGATAGACATTGTTAATAGCAGACAATGCCTTTAATCATTCGGCGCAAATCCCTTTTAATGAAAGGTGTGAACATAATAAAGGAGGATTAACAATAGACTATTTTCTGTATCCGAGCTGTTTAGGTCACGGGTTTAGGAAAAAAAAAAAAAGTTGAAAATAATCTTTTTCTGTATCGAAACTGGCTGAATACCGGGTCGCTGGTTCTTTATCACGTTCTTTATGGCTCAGCGTCAGCATCAATGGGAGTTGGTGTTGAACATTTTTTTTAAAACCTTGATGTCAGGACTCAGATTGATAACAGACAGACAGAATGCCTTTATTGGCATAATTCAATGATGAAAATATTATTTATTTATCTATTTATTTATTTATTTATTTTTATTTTTTATTTTTTATTTTTTATTTTTTATTTTTTATTATTTTTTATTTTTTATTTTTTATTTTTTATTTTTTATTTTTTATTTTTTATTTTTTATTTTTTATTTTTTATTTTTTATTATATAAATTATGGACAATCCCAGCCCATGTCAGTTTACCTGAAATTTAAACAATTAAAAAAGACCAGTCTAGAGCATCATATTAAGTAAACATAACAAACACGCAATCTTAGAATGGCGCTAACATCTTTGCGGTCTGAAATGATGCCATCAGCCATGCTCTTTGGATGATATCTCCAAATACCCACAGCCTGTGTATATGTGGAAATTCATCCGTGGAGGACCTGCCCACTATGTTTTGGCTTGTCCCCTGTAGTCTGAACCCAGGGGCAAATTCCTTGACAAGTTACTACCAAACTCACACCCCACTTCTGATTTTGATAAAGTCGCCTATCTGTTATCAGATGTCGACCCCTATATTTCATATAGGGTGGCACTTTTTGCTCTGGCCACCAGGTAGATCTGAGCCAAAGCTGTTTTACAAGTGTCCCCACCTTGATACACCGTGTTTCTTTTATATTGTAATTCAGTAGCCCTCGTCTACAATTTTATGTACACAATATTGGAGAAATATTGTTTTATCCATATTTGTACCATATTGTTTTTAATTGTTTTGTAATGGCCTTTGGCTAAACACAATAAATGGTATGGTATCGTATCGTATGTCAGTTTAATTATTATTTTTCGAACAAAGATACTCTTGTTTCGATACTGCTAGCAAGAAGACTGCCACCTTTTCTGTATCCTTGGAGTCTCAATCGGCTAGTAAATTATAAATCCATTTTTGGTTATATGGACAAGGATTAGGGACTATAGTTACTATAAGGTGTTCTCGTAAATTATTATTATGGTGTCAATCTAAAAAATGTATGTGACAGGGAATTGGGACAACCCTCTCAACATCTACATAGCGTTTCTTGATATGGCATTCTTTGGAATCGGACAAAGAAGATCACGGAGAGCAAAGAGCTAGCTCTTCATTGCATGAAGGTTTACCTGAATGCAGGATTAATAACCGGGTTGTTTATTTAAATTTTTTTGTAAAGTGCTCGTAAACCAATGTTTATTGAAATTTGCATATGAAAAGATAGAACAGAAATACATATGACATAATTTACAATTATGCCTTACCATCCACTAATATATTGAATAACTAATTACCTAAATAATCAGTGTAATAGCTCCAGAGTCCCTGGAATTCATCTGCAGGGTGATTATTCATTAAACTTGTAAGCTTCACCATTCTAGCCATCGATCCCAATTTCTCAATCCAGTCCGGAATTTTTGGTGTATTTTGAAGTCTCCATAAGCTAGCCACCCCCAGCCATGCTGCGGTTGTTGCATAAAATAAAAGTCACCAGCTTTTCAAGGAACACTGTCTGGTAGGACACTCAGTAACATAAATTCAGAAGCAAAAGAAAATTTAACTTTTAGCATTCTTTATAAAATATCATGAACTTTTCCCAGAATTTTTGCATTTTTTTTACATGTCATCCACATATGATAAAAAGAGCCAACCTTTTCCTTACATTTCCAGTATTTTATATCCAAATTCCCAGATATTTTACCTAAGAAGTTAGGAGTCACATACCATCTATAAAACATTGTATACCAACATCTTATACCAATTTTCTCTTAACAGCTGACATTTTGTCTGTTTCACAGTTTTATTGCACAATAATTCCCACTAAAGGAATAGTATGATTCAAGTTCAGCATCCATTTCATCATAAAGTGTTTAAGGCTCCTTGAGACAATCTGCCAGTTCCTGCGATTGTTGGAGCGTTTTGATAATCCATCGTCTGGTATATAAAACAACTTCCAGGGCAAAGGGAATCTTCCAAAACCAATCTCTTTTCTTTTGAGAATTTCTTACAGGAAATGAAACTGTACTCTTTTATGAAGAGTTTAAACAGGAAGGTGTTGGATGATCTTAACCTGTTGTCCAGAAAATATTCAAAGGAACAGAGTGGCTCTTATCCAATACAGAATTTCTCACCAACTTGCTTTCAAAACATACCACAAGATCTCTTGGCTGTTTCTTGTGAATTGCTGCTCTGGAAAAAACTCTATATATCTTATCAATTCAAATCTGTTCATCTGGAAGGTATTGTTCCAATACAGTAATTATCTTGTGACGGAGAACTTGTTTATCAAATTCCTCTGCAGCACCTTTGATCCTCATGTTTCTTGACGTGGTTTGAGTTTCCAATGCCTCAAATGTCTCTTCAGCACGTGATTTCCAATCCTTCAATTCGGTTACATCTATCTCCACTTTTTGCATTTTAAAGTGGTCCTCATCAATCCCCACCACTTTTTTAAAGATCATCAATTCTATGAGGAAAGGTTGGGGGAGCTTGGTCTTTTAGCCTGGAGAGAAGACGACTGAGAGGGGATCTGATAACCATCTTCAAGTATTTAAAAGTCTGCCATGTAGAGGATGGATCAGAGTTGTTCCCTCTTGCTCCGGAGGGATGGACCAGAACCAATGGGATGATATTAATGCAAAAGAAATTCCGTCTAAACATCCAGAAGAAGTCCTGACAGTTAGAGTGGTTTCTCAGTGGAACAGGCTTCCTTGGGAGGTGGTGGTTTCTCCATCTTTGGAGATTTTTAAACAGAGGCTGGAGAGCCATCTGACGGAGAGGCTGATTCTGTGAAGGTTCAAGGGGGTGGCAGGTTACAGTGGGTGAGCAATAGGGTTGGGAGTGTCCTACATAGTGCAGGGGGTTGGAATAGATGCCCCAGGAGGTCCCTTCCAACTCTATGATTCTTTGATTCTACATGGTATGCAAAGTACCTTTGCCTGACAGGAAGTGTGCGTGGAGAAGGGGGGGAGCATGTAATTAACCTCCACAAATTCTCCATTCTGATTCCCAGGCCATTTTGGAGCATCTGTGGTCTACTGAGGGTGCTACTGACCTCAAACTTTACACCAGTTAATTCAGTTCTCACTGGTACCCAGAATTTACCTTTGCTGGTGTTAAAGCTGAAACTGGACTGTAACTTAGTTCTCAAATCTGTTTAAGATTTTTCTCTGCATACTAATTTCTACAGGTCATATCAACTACTTACCTATTTATCACTCCGTTATGTGTGTATTTTGAGCTTAACTTGCAATTCCTGGAAAATAACACCACCCTCTCTACCTGTATATAAAGGTTGTGAAAATCTGCCTTTCAGAATTTGAAAGCTTGTCCGGGGAGGGCTGCAGAGGATAGGACCCGCAGGAATGGGCTTAAACAACATGTAGAATTTTTCTGACTAGATATAAGGGGAAAACTTCACAGAGTAGCTGAGCAGTGGAATCAACAGCCTCAGGAGGTGGTGAGCTCCCCCTTACTGGTGGACTTTAAGCAGTGGATGACAGATCCTTATCCTTTTGTGGATGATCCTGTATTGAGCAGGGGGTGGGAGTTGATGGCCTGTGTGGCCCCCTTTCACTCTACGATTTTATAAGTCTAGTTCAGCAGTGGAATGGGCTGTCTCAGGAGGTGAGGAGCTTCCCTTCACAGGTAGTCTTCAAGCAGTGGGTTGACAGATACTGATCCTGGATTCTTGAGGCTGATCCTGCATTGAGCAGGGGTGGGACTAGGTGGCCTGCATGGCCCCTTGCCACTCTAGGATTCTATGAGTCTAGTTCAGCATTGGAATGGGCCATCTAAAGAGGTAGGGAGCTCCCCCTCACTGGTTATCTTCAAGCAGTGGCTGGACAGAAATTTATCATGGATGTTTTGGCTAATAGGGTTTTAATGGGATTTTATTGATGTAGGGATTTATCCTGTAACCCACCACAAGCCGGTGTGCCAAGAGTGGTGGGTAACAAATTTAATAATAAATAATAAATTAAATAATAAATATATATGTTTGTAGGGAGGCTAGCTATTGATAGTAATATGTAGGCCTCAACCATAGATGTGTTGGAACAGCCCTCTCTTGCAGGCCCTGTAGAACTGCCTTAGGTTCCGCAGGGCCCTGATCTCACTTGGGAGAGCATTCCACCAAGCCAGTGGGAAAGTGGTCCACCACCCATGATGGAGAAAGGCCTGGATCTGGTTGAGGTTAATATGACTTCTCTGGGGATCTGGGGAAGGTTTTGTTTGCTGGACTGTAAGCTCCTCTGTAAGCTTCATTCTGGAGGCAGTGTACCTGGAAGATCACTGGTTGAACATAGTCTCTCCATCTGGGTCCTGTAGGGGCCTTAGCCCATGCCTTCTGGACCAGTTGAAGGTTCCAGACCAGGTACAATGTTAGAAAAGTGTTGAAAAGGTTAATTGGTTCTGCATGTGAGCTATGATAGGAGAAGGGAGCGTGATGAGGTAATCTTCTTGAGGATTCTAGCCACAATGTACCCTGATTGATTCATTATCATTGACTGACCCAGGTGGGCCAAAAAACTGTAAATGACTTAAGGATTTGGAGCCAAATGAGCAAGCTTGTTTTTTGAACAGGAAGTCCTTGACTATGATCTCCCTTTTGACTGAGACCGGAGACTTAATGCAACCTTTTTCGAGCTAGCATGTCTTATTTTCTGAATCTGCTTGTTTTTAAAGAATTGTGTTGTCAATCAATAAACTGATGTTCTATAACTTGCTCTAAATAACTTTGCACATTTTTCCCACTTGCCCTGGGAAACCATAACCCCCTCGGAAGAGAACCACATTACAGTGGAAACATTTGAAATTTCAGATTTTTTTTAATGTTTAAAATGCAGGGAGTTTCTGCAGTATAGATATAATTTTTTTTTCTTCATCCTGATTTCTTCTGAGGCATCCTGGGAAATGTAGTTCGACGAGCATGCAGAGAATTCACAATTAGTCCTCATGACATGAATTGCATTTTAAGAAGGAAATGATTTGAGGTAAAAACAAGTTGAAGTCTGTAGCTTAGGAATGCCCCAGGAAAAGAAGAACTGAGGCATAGTGGGATTTAAAAAAAACAAAACCTGAATCTGTATCCAGAAGAAAATGAGGACAGCTATCCTTCAGATCCTACAAATTCTGAACAAGCAATTCCTGGAAGAAAGTTAAGGGAAAGAAGAAAAGATATGCAGATTGGCTCAGGATACAGGAACCAACACAAGCTTTCATCTCAGCAAGGTGAGTGTTGGAGGAGGTAACCAAGCAGGTCTTCAGAGGGCCATGTTCAGTGAAGTAGAACTTCTCCCTGACATTCACCTGGAGGACTGTAGGCCTAGTGCATGCCATGAGAGTTTCCTTAGCATTTCTTCACCTGGCTGAAAGACTGTGAACCACAGCAGGAAGGACGTGCTGGACCACAGCAGCTTCGTGTGGGGGTGTAGGAGGGGACATAGGTGTACCCGTAGTAACCACAGCAGGGAGCGGTGGGCCTTCCCACATAGTAGACCATTCTTGGCCTGTATCTTCGGCCACAGCAGCAGCAGCAGCCCCGACCACCACAACATCTGCAACAGCTCATCTTGATGGACAGAGGGTCAAACTGGAAAGTAGAAAAAGATGTTGTCTTTAAAGGAACCCCAGCTTGGATGCATACAACTGAGGTGCGTGACCACAACAAATGCAACACACCAACTGTGTGTTGGACAGACCTGTCTTTCTGTTTGCAGGTGGGTGATGCAACCCTCAAGGAGATGCCATTGCAGACCAGAATAACTACACTGGCAAATTACCATATATTAAAAATACACATATTATTTTAGATTGTCAACTTCATGTGACTCTTCGCAGAGAACTTCTTGATCCTCTACCTCATCCCAGGACTTTAGTAAATGATGAAGCTACACTCCAGTTCCTGCTTAATGATCTCTCTGGAGAGAGAGACCACATGGTTTGTGGCTGGATTTTTAATGGTTGTTTATCAGGCCCGAACTAAGATGTTTTAAATCAGCCTCTTTTACCCTGTTTTAGTTGACAATATTGGCCTATTTTTACCCTATCATATCCGACCCTACTTGGCTGTATTTGCATTTTATTGTTTTATGCTTATCTGAGCATCTGCTTGTCTCCTTATGCCTCCCTCCTTATGTGGGTTCAAATCGGTTGGTTTTCTCTGGACCCCGGGAGGCATGCCTGGCCTCAATCAGGGTCAGGGCCTTTTTGGTCCTGGCACCAACCTGGTGGAATAAGCTCCTGGAAGTGCTAAGGGCTCTGAGCCGGCTGGGTCTGGGAGTAGCAATTAACAAATCTAAATAAACAAACAAACAAACAAATAGACAGACAGACAGATAGATAGATAGGTGAACGGACAGATGAATGAACGAATGAACAAACGAACAAAAGAATGAATGAAATAACAAGATAAAGAAGGGAGTAAAAAACCTTTGTAAGGTCATTATATATTTTTTGCCATGTCTTCTTATGACATTCTTTATGATTGGATACATACAAATTAATGTTTTCAGTACCAATCAGCACAGTTAATTATAACTGTATCTCATCATCATAATGTTTTTACTATTACAGCACAGGAAAAAGGCATGTTAGTGCTGTGCTAATATGTAATATTAAATATTAGTGTATATTATAAATCCGTGCATATTATAAACATATGAAGGAAAACACTACTTTGTTTTTTATCTGAAGAAGCGGAAACTTGCAAAACTAATACATTTACTGGTATATTGGTGCTGAAAATATTGATTTGTATATATCCAATAATAAAGAAAGGAATATAGTATGAAGACATGGCAAAACACACAAACATTGACCTTACACAGGTCCCCCCCCACCCCCATTTGTCAAAAGACATCTTCTGATGGTGGCTCAGATACAATACACATGTTTGTCATGCACAAGGTTCCAGAATTGATCTTTTTAACCTTGAGTACAACGATATAGGCTAGATATCAGGAAAAAGTTTTTCACAGTCAGAGTAGTTCAGCAGTGGAATAGGCTGCCTAAGGAGGTGGTGAGCTCCCCCTCACTGGCAGTCTTCAAGCAAAGGTTGGATACGTACTTTTCTTGGATGCTTTAGGATGCTTAGGGCTGATCCTGCGTAGAGCAGGGGGTTGGACTAGATGGCCTGTGTGGTCCCTTCCAACTCTATGATTCTATGAGTTAAAACCTTTAAGAAGATGTGAGATGTCAGAAGAGCCCCTTTGTCTTCCTGACATGTTGGAGACTTTCTTCCTATCAGTCTAGACTTGAACCAAGTGGGTCAGTTGCCTTATACATTCAGGAATGGTTTAAGGTTTTTTGGGGCCCGTAGCACCAGAGCCAGTTTAAAGTTTCTTGGGATCTGAGCAGAGTACAATTGTAGTGGGACCAGCCAGACTCGGGCGGAGGGGTCCCCCACAGTGGAAAGGGTTGTCACTCCGTGTCCTTAAAGAGGGGAAAGGGGAGAAGAGAGTGGCTATGGCCCTGATCCGTGTGGGTAAGTCACTGTGCAGGGCCCCCAGAATCATGGGGCCATTACCACATTCTACATGTATTACATGGATAAACCATTCTCTATTGCAAAGAAAAAGCAACCATACAGACAGTTTTCTTTCTACTTTTTCCATTGACCCACAGATGGTCATTTTCATCTCCTGTCTTCTCAAAGAGTTATCCTTCCTTCTCTGCACTGAGAATGCTTGTCTTCCTGGCCATATAGCTGATCTTGTGACTTTCAGTATTGCATTCAGTAGAGCAGATAAACAGATCCTAATGCCCAGTTCCTAATTTATTCTGATGCCCAGAAGTTTCCTGGAAATCTTATTGAACCAAAAGGAAAGAAGACCATTAGAACAGATGCAGCAGATATCCTCCTGAATGGGTAGGAATTGTATGATCATCCCCTTAGCCCTCACCTACTAGAGCCTCCAAATTCAGACAAAGTAATTGTTTTTCCCTGCTCGCAGTAGAGAGTAGTGAGATTCAACTTACCTTGTTTCTCAATGGACTGAGCAAGAAGAACTTCTTATACTGCCCAGTGGTTCCCTCCCTAAAGAAATGAGGCACCTCCAGTGGGTGCCTAAATCCTAATTATTAATGACCATCAACATGAGTAGAAATTGTTCAATCTTCCCCTGCCGCCTCACCTAGTATTTACAACGTTCCATTTCTGATACCATATTTCTTTCCCCTACTAACAATATGGAAGAGTGAGATTCATCTTACCTTGTTCCTTAATGCAAAGAGCAACGTTGGGTTGAGATTGAATGAAGAACATCTGGAAGAAGGAGCTTTTATATTGCCCGGTGGGTCCCTCCCTAAGGAAATGAGACACCTCCAGAGGGTGGCTAAGTCCTAATTATTAATCAGCTTATGTAGTGCCACGTTCTGGTTCGTGTTCCTCGGCTCAATTAATCTCTCTCAGTAAATAAGAATTCATAAATTGCAGGTGATTAATGCTATCTCGTGTGAGGAAATTTCTCATTCTGTTGGAGAATGTAGAAGTTCTCGGAGTTGTGTTCAGAAAGGAATGTTGTGGTCACTTTGTTGCTAAATAAGAATAAGGAGAAGAGTTGGTTCTTATTTACTGGTTTTCTCTACCCAAAGCAGTCTCAAAAGTGGCTTACATTCGCCTTCCCTTTCCTCTCCCCACAACAGACACCCTGTGAGGTGGGTGAGGCTGAGAGAGCCCTGAGATTACTGAAGAAGAAGAGTTGATTCTTATACACCGCTTCTTTCTACCCGAAGGACGCTCAAAGCGGCTTACAATTGCCTTCCCTTTCCTCTCCCCACAACAGACACCCTGTAA
Source organism: Paroedura picta (assembly GCF_049243985.1). Taxonomy (NCBI): domain Eukaryota; kingdom Metazoa; phylum Chordata; class Lepidosauria; order Squamata; family Gekkonidae; genus Paroedura; species Paroedura picta. Next base: position 9,416,774 of record NC_135369.1, read on the forward strand.
GGGAGGGGAGGCTGAGAGAGCCCTGATATTACTGAAGAAGGAGAAGAGTTGGTTCTTATATGCGGCTTCTTTCTACCCGAAGGACGCTCAAAGTGGCTTACAATCGCCTTCCCTTTCCTCTCCCCACAACAGACACCCTGTGAGGGGGGTGAAGCTGAGAGAGCCCTGCTATTACTGAAGAAGAAGAAGTGTTTGTTCTTATATGCCAATTTTTCTACCCAAAGGAGTCTCAAAGTAGCTTACAGTCGCCTTCCCTTTCCTCTCCCCACAACAGATCCCCTGTGAAGGGACCGTTTATGCACTGGGAACTTCACAGCCCCAGTTCCCATGCAGGAGCAAAAATCGGGAGCAGATAAGGTACACAGGGCCAAATGCTCCCCTGTGTGGGTGCAGGAATTGGCGGGGCAACCTGATACAACTAAAACTCCAGCAGACAGCCCGGCATGAAACCACCAGTGCATAAACGGTCAGGGAGGGGAGGCTGAGAGAGCCTTGATATTTCTGCTTAGTCAGAACAGCTTTATCAGTGCCATGGTGAGCCCAAGGTCACCCAGCTGGTTGCATGTGGGGGAGTGCAGAATCAAACCCGGCATGCCAGATTAGAAGTCCACACTCCTAACCACTACTCCAAGCTGGCTCTCTATAAAATGTATGCAGGTATGTTCATTGTAACTTTGAAGGAGGGTTGTAAGATACCAATCATTCCATTGTTGTCCATTTTGATTTGCCTAATTTGTGTGCATGTGTGGCTGTTGTTGACTGCTTCTGTCTTTAGTTTCCTTCATGACATGCCTTAGTCCAGTGGTCCCCAACCCCTAGTCCGGAGACTGGTACCAGTCCGTGGATGAGTCCTTACTGGGCCGTGGCTCCTCCTCATTCTCCTCCCTGCCTGCTGCCTCGGGGGCTGCCCTGCCACTCTGATGCTGGCTCACTTTTGGTGCTCTCTGACAGCTGCCATGGCTGGGTCTCCCAGCAGGAAAGCAAGTGGAGCAGGGGCTCAGGCGGTGGCCTCCCTTGGCAAAAGACTACCCCTTCCCCGGGCCTCAGTAAAATTGTTAAGCGTTGACCGGTCCCCGTTGATAAAAAGGTTGGGGATCACTGCCTTAGTCCTCTCTAAGTTTGTTTGTTTGTTCCTTCCATCTTGCAGGCCCTGCGGAAAGCTGACCATTCCGGTAAACCTGCTGCCCTTACAATATGAAGCACCCCTCATCAAAAATTTGTATGTCAGCAGTATGCAATGGGCACCAACATCATGTGAAAAACTCATGGGGGAAATTCAGGTGGAAAAAAATAGAAATGAGTACCCCAAAGAATCTATTTCTCCCAAGGGAGAAGCAAAAGAGAGTGACGTGTCCAAACTGAACCAGCCGGCTTTGGAAATCTGTGGTATCATTCTACACAGCATAGCACCTTTTTACGGCAGCTCAAGTCTGTCGGATTATAAGGGCGTAACACGGTTGTTTCAGTTTCATCAAAGTTCCACACATTTTTATTAAAAAAATAAAAGCTGGAAAAGGGAGGAAGCACTCCCAAGACGGTTTCCTCAGAAGTATGTACTACTGTATCTAGGCAAAGTGTCCTTAAGATGACAACAAGTGACTGGTGACATCCGAGGCTCTTCTTGGAACTGTAGGTGGACAAACTGAGGTGTTTGAAGATGAATCAACAAACCATCATGAAGTTGGTTCTGAGTGCTTCAACAACACACAGCAACACACACAGTGTGGTAATGGTAGACAGCGGAGACAAAGAGTGGTAGGCATGTGAGAATTCCCATAATGCATCAGGGCCTTTTCAGTCCTGGCCCCCACCTGGTGGAATGAGCCTCCTGAAGAGATCGGGACCTTGTCTGAATTTCCACAATTCCGCAGGACCTGCAAAAGGGAGCTCCTTCACCAGGCATTTGCTTCAGGCAAACCTACCGAGGGATTGTCAAAGTTGTTTGTTGGAATGCTGTTCTAGTTGGCATGTTATTGTTAACCGTTACATTGATATTGTTCTAGGTAAATGTTCTACCATGTTTTATGTAAACCACCCAGAGCCGTAGGGAAGGACAGTATTAAAATCTAAAATAAATAAATAAATAAATAAATAAAATCAGGACAGTGAGATGTATGGTTTAAAACAGGAGTAGTCAATGTGTGGTCCTCCAGATGTTCATGGATTACAATTCCCATGAGCCCATGCCAGCGTTTGCTGGCAGGGGCTCATGGGAATTGTAATCCATGAACATCTGGAGGACCACAGGTTGACTACCCCTGCTTTAAAGTATACAGAAGGTGTTGTGTGTGTTCTGTATCTCAAGTAAGATGGATGATATAGGGTTAAGAATTAATGCAAGGGACTGTGATAAAGGAATGGTGATTAGATGGGCTGAGACTTAGTGGCAGAGCATTTCCTTGGTATGCAGAAAGTCCCAGGTTCAATTCCTGGCCTCTCCAGTTAAAAAAAAAACAGATAGAGAATGTGAATCTCTCTGCCTGAGATTATGGAATCTGGAGTTACGATCTGGGGGTCACACCCTATTCTGTGCATTCCATACTGAACATGTAAGATCAGGACCAATAACCATTCTATTAAGAGCTTGACTGGGTCCTTGGTTGGGACCAGCTGGGTTCGACAGAGAGAAAGTATTTTGCACCGCCATCTTTATGACTGCTGATTTTATGGTGAATGTATTATGTTGTTGTTGTTGTTGTTGTTATTATTATTAATGGTATTTTATGGGTTATGTTGTAGTGCTTAGGAGTGCGGACTTCTAAACCGGTGAACCAGGTTTGATTCTGTACTCCCCCACATGCAGCCAGCTGGGTGACCTTCTGCTTGCCACAGCCCTGATAAAGCTGTTCTGACTGAGCAGGAATATCAGGGCTCTCTCAGCCTCACCCACCTCACAGGGTGTCTGTTGTAGGGAGAGGAAGGGAAGCCAACTGTAAGGCACTTTGAGACTCCTTCAGGTAGAGAAAAGTGGCACATAAGAACCAACTCTTTCTTCTTCTTCTTCTTCTTCTTCTTCTTCTTCTTCTTCTTCTTCTTCTTCTTCTTCTTCTTCTTCTTCTTCTTCTTCTTCTTCTTCTTTTATGGTATTATTTTGTAAGCGGCCTCGAGACAACTTTGTCAAGAGAAGCTGGGTCTAAATTCAAAAATAAATAAAAATAAATAAAATAAATACTGCCTGCTTGAATAGATTGTAAAGAACGGGATGGGCTGAATCCCTGATTCAGTATAAGACAGCTTCTCGTGTAGTTGCACACATCAAGATCATTTGACTTCAGTGAACTTAGAAGACAACTTCTAAGCAAACATATGGTGCATATTCGCCCTTTGCGTCTTCCTTCTGGGAGAACCGGAGTTCTTTATTGCATTTCATGTTCTTTTTTGCTTTTCCAGGTGAGTGTTCTTGTGCTCCTGTCAAATCCTGTGGCTCTTCCCACTTAGACAAGATCAAATCAAGGACAAGCTTATCCAGAAGCTGCCAGTGGAACAGCTGGAAGAGGTCACATCTGGAAGACAGACTGTTGAAACAATTGAGTCATCAACCTGGTGTTTGAACCTCTATTTCCAAGAAAGTCATAAAGATTCCTCAGGGCCATTTCATTCCTAAGCAAGGTGTTGACATCTCCTCGGCTTCCTGGAGCACCTTGTCAAAAGGCCACCTACTGAGTTCTGTTTTTTTTAGCTAATAGCCCAACTAGATGTCATGACAGAAGCTTCTCTCTTTGGAATCTGAGAGTGAGTTTCGCCTGATCAGAAACTTGAGCCAGACAAGGTTTTTGTCTCCAATACCCTCCACTCTCCCCTTCAAACGCTCGCCAATTGACCTATCTTGCCTCTAGGGAACAAAAGCCGCCTCGAGCCTTCGGGGGAAGGCGGGATATAAATAACAAGAAGAAGAAGAAGAAGAAGAAGAAGAAGAAGAAGAAGAATGTGGACTGGGAATTTGTGTTACCTTCTTCCACCCACTTTTTGCACTTCTATCCCTCACCAAGACCCATTATGCATGGTACCAGCCATGCCAGGCTGCTGCCGGGTCCTACTGCTGGGGTGGCATGCCTCACCACTTCCCGCATATGTACAGGGGAGGGAATAGCCAAGCATATGTGGACTGTCTCAGCATAGTGCACTGTGTGGCAGTGGCAGCAGGAGTTCCTGTATTTGCATACCGTGGGAACATCCGGAGTGCTGCACCAGTCCAGGGCCGGGAATGCATCAGCGTCATACAGCATTGGGGATGCCCTGCTGCCACCACCCCAGATTATCCACCCCATGCATAATTGGTCCAAGTGTATCACAGCATAATCCTAAAGAAGAATGATACCTATCAAATGGCTAACAGAGTTCCATAGGTGTTAAAGAGGGTGTAATTAAGGGATGATTAATTTAGGACTGTCCTTGGGTACATCATTGACCTGCAAATAGCCAGTCTGGTGTGGTGGTTAGGAGTGTGGACTTCTAATCTGGCATGCCGGGTTCGATTCTGCGCTCCCCCACATGCAACCAGCTGGGTGACCTTGGGCTCACCAAGGCACTGATAAAGCTGTTATGACTGAGCAGTAATATCAGGGCTCTCTCAGCCTCACCCACCTCCCAGGGTGTCTGTTGTGGGGAGAGGAATGGGAAGGCGACTGTAAGCCTCCTTTGGGTAGGAAAAAGTGGCATATAAGAACCAACTCTTCTTCTCAACTCTTCAAAAAGGCATTTTGTCTAGGAAGGGGAGATAAAAGCTAGTGGCTGAGGACTTGTGGGTTGACAATAATGTCACCTGTGGAATCCAGGCAGATCCTGGAATGTGCAGCATCTGGCCAAAGTGTACATTGTCTTTCTTTCTGCATGAGGGCATGCACTGATGGTTATCCTTTAGCTAAACTGACACACACAAAGAAGATGAGATTGGCCTCGACCAAGACCAGGGACTTTTTTGGCTTTTGCCCCAGCCTGGTGGAATGCTGTGCCAAGAGAGATCTGGATCCTGCAGGAGCCCAACCAGTTCCACAGGAACTGAAGACACAGTTGTTCCATCAGGCCTATGATCAAGGCCCCAATGGTTGAGACCTATGGTAGAGGTCCTGCTCGGCCATCAAGAGGTGCTGGCCTCACTACTACAAATGTTTTGAGGTTTTATGGAATTAGTATGATTTTATATTTTTACAGATTGTTCATTCATGTTGCTTACCCACCCTGAGTGTCCAGGGGAGGCCTGCCCTTAACTTTGATCCGGAAACTGCAATTGATCCAGGGTCCTCAAAGGTGGCCAGGGTCCTCACTATTACATCTTGGTGGTCCCACTTCCAGCCTATTCTCTAACAACTGCACGGGCATCCAGTTGAATTCTGGATCAGATTTAAGGTTTTGGTAATTACCTTTAAGGCCATGCATGGTGAGGGCCCAGTGTACCTGAGGGATAGCCTCTCCACCTACACCCCTCAAAGAGCCTTACATTCTGCCACTTCCAACTGCCTGGTGATCCCTGGCCCCAAGGAAGCTTGCTCGATCTCAACCAGGGCCAGAGCATTCTCTGTCCTGGCCCTACCTGGTGGAACAAGCTCCCAGAGGAGATCAGGGTCCTGACAGATACAGAATAGTTCTGCAGGGCCTGTAAAAAGGAGCTTGTCTGCCAGGCTTTTGGTTGGGTCCTTTAGCTCCGTCTTCTTCCACTAGGCCCCTGAGCTTTCCTCTTATGAAACTAATGCCTGTACCAGCCACTCACGGGCACACCAACCAGTTATGAATTTATTGTCTTCCATTAGTGTTCCGTTATTATTCCACTGCGCCATATTTAATGATTTATGACTTTTCTGTACTGTTACTGTTCTTGTTCCATGTAAATAGCCCTGAGCCTTCGAGGAGGGAGGTATAAATAATAAATAATGATAAATAATATACAGTATTTGCTGGCGTATAAGACTAATTTTCCCCCCTGAAAAACATGCCTCCAAGTGGGGGGGGGGGGTCGTCCTATACGCCGGGTGCACTTCAGCTGGGATAGACATAGCTGCCCATAGTGGCCCATAGTAATGTAATGGAATGTAACAAACTCTATATTTTGAGTGGAAATGTTGGGGGGTCGTCTTATACGCCCAGTCGTCTTATACGCCGGCAAATACGGTAAATAAAATCATAAAAATAATAAAAAAATAAAGATTAATTTGTGTATTTTGTACATTTTCAGCAGAGTTGTAACTGAAGAGCAATATAATAGTGAGGTGAAGGCAACATTGGCCAAGGATGATTGCAGGCAAATTTCCTCTCAAATTGAGGAGGGGTATGACTGTTAACAAGACCAGGAGCTGATTGTGGTTCAGATCATGAGCTTCTTGTTGCAAAATTTAGGCTTAAATTGAAGAAAGTAGGGAAAAGCACTAGGCCACTCAGGTATGAACTAAATGATATCCCTGACGAATACACAGTGGAGGTGACAAATAGATTTAAGGAATTAGATCTGATAGACAGAGTGCCTGAAGAACTATGGACGGAGGTTCGCAACATTGTACAAGAGGTAGCAACTAAAACCATCCCAAAGAAAAAGAAATGCAAGAAATCAAAATGGCTATCTGAGGAAGGTTTACAAATAGCTAAGGAGAGAAGGGGAGTGAAAGGCAAGGGAGAAAGAGAAAGATACACCCAATTGAATGCAGAATTCCAGAGAAAAGCTAGAAGAGATAAGAATGCCTTCTTAAATGAACAGTGCAAACAAATAGAAGAAAACAATAGAATGGGGAGGACCAGAGATCTTTTCAAGAAAATTGGAGATATGAAGAGAACGTTTCATGCAAAGATGGGTATGATAAGGGACCAAAATGGTAGGGACCTCACAGAAGCAGAAGAGATCAAACAAAGGTGGCAAAATTATACAGAAGAACTATACAAGAGCGAGCTTAACATCCCTGATGACCACAATGGGGTAGTTACTGACCTGGAGCCAGACATCCTGGAATGTGAAGTCAAATGGGCCTTAGGAAGTCTGAGCAACAATAAAGCTAGTGGTAGTGACAGCATTCCAGTTGAACTATTCAAAATCTTAAAGGACGATGCAGTAAAAGTGCTACACTCAATATGCCAGAAAATTTGGAAAACTCAACAATGGCCACAGGATTGGAAAAGGTCAGTTTACATTCCAATCCCAAAGAAGGGCAATGCCAAAGAATGTTCAAACTACCGCACCATCGCACTAATTTCTCATGCTAGCAAAGTTATGCTCAAAATCCTACAAGCTAGGATCCAGCAATATGTGGACCGAGAACTTCCAGAAGTACAGGCAGGATTTCGAAGAGGCAGAGGAACTAGAGATCAAATTGCCAACATACGCTGGATCATGGAGAAAGCTAGGGATTACCAGAAGAACGTCTACTTCTGCTTCATTGACTATGCTAAAGCCTTTGATTGTGTGGAGCACAACAAATTGTGGCAAGTTCTTAAAGAGATGGGAATACCAGAGCATCTTATTTGTCTCTTGAGAAATTTATATGCAGGTCAAGAAGCAACAGTGAGAACTGAACATGGAATCACTGACTGGTTCAAAATTGAGAAAGGAGATCGGCAAGGCTGTATACTGTCGCCTTGCCTATTTAACTTGTATGCAGAGCACATCATGAGAAATGCGGGATTAGAGGAGTCACAAATTGGGATCAAGATTGCAGGGGGAAATATCAACAACCTCAGATATGCAGATGATACCACTCTAATGGCAGAAAGTAAAGAGGAACTAAAGAGCCTGTTGATGCGGGTGAAGGAGGAGAGTGCCAAAGTTGGCTTGAAACTCAACATCAAGAAAACAAAGATCATGGCATCCGGCCCTCTCAATTCCTGGCAAATAGAAGGGGAAGAAATGGAGATAGTGACAGATTTTATTTTCCTGGGCTCCAAGATCACTGCAGATGGGGACTGCAGCAAAGAAATTAAAAGACGCTTGCTCCTGGGGAGGAAAGCTATGGCAAATCTAGACAGCATCCTAAAAAGCAGAGACATCACCCTGCCAACAAAAGTGCGTTTAGTCAAGGCTATGGTCTTCCCAGTTGCAATGTATGGCTGCGAAAGTTGGACCATAAGGAAGGCCGAGCGTCAAAGAATTGAGGCTTTTGAACTCTGGTGCTGGAGAAGACTCTTGCGAGTCCCTTGGACTGCAAGGCGAACAAACCAGTCAGTCCTAGAGGAGATCAGCCCTGACTGCTCTTTAGAAGGCCAGATCCTGAAGATGAAACTCAAATATTTTGGCCACCTCATGAGAAGGAAGGACTCCCTGGAGAAGAGCCTAATGCTGGGAGAGATCGAGGGCAAAAGAAGAAGGGGACGACAGAGAATGAGGTGGATGGATGGAGTCACTGAAGCAGTAGGTGCAAACTTAAATGGACTCCGGGGAATGGTAGAGGACAGGAAGGCCTGGAGGATCATTGTCCATGGGGTCGCGATGGGTCGGACACGACTTCGCACATAACAACAATAACAATGACTGTTAACATCCCGCCACCCCCAATGAAGGAAACATGGTGATGCCATATGACATCCTTACAACTTAACTGAAAAACAGCATGGGCTGCTATTGGGACTCAAGATGGGAAGGTAAGATTGAAACAAACATGACAGCACAAGGGTAAAGTTTTAAAAGGGAGGCAGCTTGGTGTAGTGGTTAGGAGAATGGTGCACTGGGTTTGATTCCCCACTCCTCCACATGCAGCCAGTTGGGTGACCTTGGGCTAGACACAGCAATGATAAAGGTGTTCTGACCGAGCAGTGATATCAGGGCTCTCTCATGCTCACCCACCTCACAGGGGTGAATTCTTCTTCGTCTTCGTCTTCGTCTTCGTCTTCGTCTTCGTCTTCGTCTTCGTCTTCGTCTTCGTCTTCGTCTTCGTCTTCGTCTTCGTCTTCAAGCATTACTGTCCACTAGAAAAATCTGACGTGTTTACAAAAATGAACCAACTGGTTGCTGTTCAAAAAAGAAGAGTAGGTACTGTTTCTTTAGGGCCTCTTGTGGTACAGAGTGGTAAGGCAGCAGACATGCAGTCTGAAAGCTCTGCCCATGAGGCTGGGAGTTCAATCCAGCAGCCGGCTCAAGGTTGACTCAGCCTTCCATCCTTCCGAGGTCGGTAAAATGAGTACCCAGCTTGCTGGGGGGTAAACGGAAATGACTGGGGAAGGCACTGGCAAACCACCCCGTATTGAGTCTGCCATGAAAACGCTGGAGGGCGTCACCCCAAGGGTCAGACATGACCCGGTGCTTGCACAGGGGATACCTTTACCTTTACCTTACTGTTTCTTTGTGAACCGAGAGGAGCAATCACAATCAAAAGGTCTCTATGTAGGAACACTATATATAATCTACCCTTTCCCCCACTGAGATAGCAGTCCAACGCTGCTCATATTTTCTTAAATATTGTTGAATATGATTGTATGATTTTATATATTTGTTTAGCATTTGGATTCATAGCCTGCTTCACTTTTTATATTTATATATATATATATATATATATATAATTTTTATTTTTCCAAAAAGATAGAAATATCATAGATACATACAATAAACATTAGTGAAACAATTGTTTAGAACCTATGCATATTAGAACCCACTCCTTTCCCATCTGATTTACTTTTTTAGATAGTTCAGATAAGGACCCCATTGTTCCTGGAAAGCTTCTTCTGATTTTCCATTAACCATTAATGTCAGTTTAGCCATCTTGGCGAGATCTGCCAATTTGCTCAGCCAGTCTTCTATTGACGGTAGCTCATGCGTTTTCCATTTTCTAGCCAGCACTAATCTTGCTGCCGTCGTCGCATAGAATAATACATTTCTTGTGTGGGTTGGGAGGGACTACGGTGGTAAACTTAGTAGCATATACTCAGGCTTCATAGGAACATTCAACTCCCACATTTTCTGCATTATTGTATGAACCTTAGCCCAGGACTTATACATTTTTTCACATTTCCACCACATGTGATAGAAAGAACCTACTTTATCTGCACAATTCCAACACTTATTATCACAACTTTTTGCAATTGCTGCAATCACTTTTGGTGATACATACCACCTATAAAACATTTTATACCAGTTTTCTCTGAGAATTTGACTCTTAGTAAGCTTTGGAATTCTAGTCCATTTGTGTTCCCATTGTTCTAAGGTCACTTGGGTCTCTAAGTTTTGCATCCATTTGATCATGCATGGTTTTATCTGTTCCATCTCAGTTTTCATATTTCAATAAAAGTTTATATATTAGTCCTTGTAAGTGTGGTTTTTCTTGGATTAATAGGTTTTCAAATTCTGGTATTGGAGCCTCTAAGTTTAATGGATGCTGGAATTCTGCTTTGAACCTAGATAGGTTATATTCCAGCCATTGGATTTCCACTCCTTCTTTCTCTAAAACTTGTCTTTCTTTGAACTTGCCAGATTTTGTTAAAAGTTCTTCGTATCGTAGACAAGTCAATCTTTTGTGTTGTGTTCTGTTGCAGTGAGCTTCGATTGGTGATTTTAATATAGATGGCGTCGGAGATAGCCTGCCTCACTTGATCCAGAGAAGAGAGCCAGTTTGGTGTAGTGGTTAGGACTGCGGACTTCTAATCTGGCATGCCTGGTTCGATTCTGCGCTCCCACACATGCAGCCAGCTGGGTGACCTTGGGCTCTCCACGGCACTGATAAAACTGTTCTGACCGAGCAGTGATATCAGGGCTCTCTCAGCCTCACCCACCCCACAGGGTGTCTGTTGTGGGGAGAGGAATGGGAAGGCGACTGTAAGCCGCTTTGAGCCTCCTTCGGGTAGGGAAAAGTGGCATATAAGAACCAACTCTTCTTCTTCTTCTTCATTTCATGGCTGGATCACTATCCCATTTATGTAATAGCATAGGAAGTTTTATGGTCCTGTTGTATTGCTGTAAGTTGAGCAGACAGTGTGATGCGGCAGTAAAGAAGGTGAATGGAGACTTGGGCTTTATCAACAGAGGCACCGTATCAAAATCTCAAGATGTCCTAGTCCTGTTGTATGCCACATTGGTCAGACCCACCTGGAGTCCTGTGTGCAGTTCCTGAGGCCTCACTTCAAAAAGGTGGAGAAAATTGAGAGGGGGCAGGGGAGAGTGACAAGGATGATGTGGGACCTGGAGACCAAGCCCTGCAAGGAAAAGTCTGAAGGATGTAGGAATGTTCAACATGGAGAAGAAGAGGTTGAGAGGGGACATGACAGCTCTCCTGATGTAGATTGTCACTTGGAGGAGGGCAGCAATGCGTTTAAACTATGTGTAGAATGGAACCAGATATATTATATCAGGGGAGGAAATTCATAGTCAGAGTAGAAACGACAGCCTAAGGAGCTGATGAGCTCCCCCTCATTGGTGGTCTTTAAACAGCGGCTACATAAATACTTATGGATGATTGAGGCTGATCTGGCATTGAGCAGGGTGTTGGACTAGATGGCCTGTATGACCCCTGTATGTCATCTTCCAACACTATGATTCTATGAAGCTTGTGTGCTGGGGGGGTGAGGTTCTAATTTACCTCCACAGATTCTCAGTTCTGATCCTCAAGCAATTTTGGAGAATCTATGCTCTATTGAGGGTAATAAGGTAAAGGTAAAGGTATCCCCTGTGCAAGCACCAGGTCATGTCTGACCCTTGGGGTGACGCCCTCTAGCGTTTTCATGGCAGACTCAATACGGGGTGGTTTGCCAGTGCCTTCCCCAGTCATTACCATTCCCCCCCCCCCAGCAAGCTGGGTACTCCTTTTACCAACCTCAGAAGGATGGAAGGCTGAGTCAACCTTGAGTCGGCTGCTGAAATCGAACTCCCAACCTCATGGGCAGAGCTTCAGACAGCACGTAGGCTGCCTTACCACTCTGCGCCACAAGAGGCTCTATTGGGGGTAATACTGGACTTCAATGTTACACATTCAAAGTCATTCAGTTCTCGCTCATATCCAGAATTAAAGTTTCTTGGTCTTAAAGGTGCCACTGGACTTCAAGTTAGTTTTGACCACTGTTTGTTAACACTTTCACTTGTATGCTAATTTGCTGCTATCTGACTGCTTGATTTCAACCTTTGCTAAACATATCACTCAGTAATTCATGTATTGTGTCTCTAACTAGCTAATCCAGGCAACTAACACTCCCACACACACACACACACACACACACACACACACACACACATCTACCTCTGTGCAAAGCATGTGGAATTCTATTTCAGCATATCTGCAGAAGTGTGCATGCAGGTGAAAGCTTATACCCAGAATGAAACCTTGTTGGTCTTACAGGTGTTCCTGGACTGAAATTTTGTTCTATGACAAAGAAAGTAGCCTAAAACAAGATTAAATATCCTTTGTCAGGGAGAATACCTGATTTTAAGGACAGGACGGGTTTGACTCTCTTATTCTTCATGGTAGGAAGTGCCATGGGTATGCGGTACAATGAGCTAAAATGCCATTTTAATATCTTCCCTGAGATATTACAATATATACTTCGATGAGTTTTCTTGAAATGCAGATAAAAGATGGGAGAGGAAAGAAGCAACACACAATGGAAGCATTTATAATTTCAGATTTTTTTAATGCTTAAAACGCAGGACGTTCCTACAGTATATTAATTTTTCCACCTGTACTTTGATTTCTTCCGAGGCATGCTGGGAAATGTAGTTAGATGAAGGCATTGAGAATTCTCAGTTAGCCCTCATGACATGAATGACATTTTAAGAAGGGAATCATTTGGGATAAAAACCAGTTTAAATCTGTAGCTCAGGAATGTCCCAAGAAAAGAACAACTGAGGCGTAGTGAGATAAGAAATTGAATCTGCATCCATAAGAAAATTAGGACATTTATCCATCAGCTCTTATGGATTCTTAACAAGTGATCCCTGGAAGAAAGTTAAGGGAAAGAAGAAAAGATATGCAGATTGGCTGAGGATACAGGAACCAACACAAGCTTTCATCTCAGCAAGGTGAGTGTCGGAGGAGGTAACCAAGCAGGTCTTCAGAGGGCCATGTTCAGTGAAGTAGAACTTCTCCCCGACGTTCACCTGGAGGACTGCAGGCCTCCTGCATGCCATGAGAGTTTCCTTAGCATTTCTTCACCTGGCTGAAAGACTGTGAACCACAGCAGGAAGGACGTGCTGGGCCACAGCAGCTTCGTGTGGGGGTGTAGGAGGGGATATAGGTGTACCCGTAGTAACCGCAGCAGGGGACGGTAGGCCTTCCCACATAGTAGACCATTCTTGGCCTGTATCTCCGGCCACAGCAGCAGCAGCAGCCCCGACCGCCACAACATCTGCAACAGCTCATCTTGATGGACAGAAGGCCAAGCTGGAAAGAAGAAAAAAAGATGCTGTCTTTGAAGAAACCCCAACTTGGACACATAAAACTGAGGTGATGTTTTTTTGAGCTCCCACAATGAATGTAACACACCAGCCATGTTGATTCAGCACAGATCTGTCTTTCTGCTGGCATGAGATTGGTGCAACCTTCAAGGGGGTGTCGTGGAAGACCAGAATAGTTGTCCAATGGACCGCAATTTTATCTCTTGGTTTTCTTGAAAACAGTTACTGTCTGCTTTTATTCCTTATGGAGGTCAAAGTGGCTTACAGTATACAATAAAGCATGTAAAAAGCATGAAAACCATATTTACAATTCACAGTTCTGACTCCCAGTTAACTTAATGATCTGTGTTCTTAAATAAAGCCATGAAACAGTGTCTCCTGAAGGATGAATGTGGGGTGTCTGGTGAACCTAGCTGAAAATGGCATTGAAGAGATCTCCTCTCTTGTACAAGCTTCTTTGATTGACAGGACAGCCAAGTGAGACTCTTCCTTAACATTCTTAGTCTCGGTTTTTGCAAGGCTAATTACCCTCTAAATTTCCTTTCCAATTCCCTGACCTGTCCTTTTTAATTCTCACACCTTTGCTTATTGTCACTTCTACTGATTTTGATCCTCTCATTCAGTTTATTCTCTGCTACTTTTTGTTCTCAGAGTATCTTCTACTAACGCAATACTGATCCAACTCAATCTCTCAGCATTCCCTGGTATGTACTTCCATTATCAAGCTCTCCCCTAGAATCATAGAATCGTAGAGTTGGAAGGGACTTCCTGGGTCATCTAGTCCAACCCCCTGCACTATGCAGGACACTCACAACCCTCTCACTCATCCACTGTCACCTGCCACCCCCTTGAGCCTTCACAGAATCAGCCTCTCCGTCAGATGGCTCTCCAGCCTCTGTTTAAAAATCTCCCAAGATGGAGAACCCACCACCTCCCGAGGAAGCCTGTTCCACTGAGAAGCTTCTCTAACTGTCAGGAACTTCTTCCGGATGTTCAGACGGAATTTCTTTTGAATTAATTTCATCCTATTGGTTCTGGTCCATCCCTCTGGGGCAAGAGAGAACAACTCTGCTCCATCCTCTACATGGAAGCCTTTTAAATACTTTGAGATGGCTATCAGATCCCCTCTCGGTTGTAGCTAAATCTCGGAGTCTTGCAAATTGTCTTCTTCTGGATGAATACTTGATATCTCATATTGAATGCATCATCAAGATAATATCTAATCTGCCGACTCCAATCTCTCTACAAGTGATGGATGGATGGATGTCTCATCAACAAAACATGTGTTTGGCATTCCAAAGGTACCGAACCTCATCTCACTTGCCAAAACACAATTGTGTATTTTCCTTTCTGATGACGTAGGTAGTGTGGTGGGTTGAATTCAATGGACATGTTTGGTATGCAAAAAATGTCCAGGTTTGATCTCTGTTACCTTGAGTTAAAATATCTCAGATGATGGGAGATGTGAAAAGAACCATTTGTCTTCCTGACATCCTGGAGACTTCTTCAAGTGGGCCAATTGTCTATTACATTATAAGGTGACTTCATATGTCCACACAATATACTCTGTCCCCCTTGTGTCTTTCCGTTCCTCACATGTTATATCCCCCTCTGTTCCTAAGATAAAGCATATCTCCCAATTTTTCATTGACCCACAGATGGGCATTTTTTATCTCTCATCTTCTTCTCCAAATATTAGCCTTCTTTCTCTGCACCGAGAAGTCTTCTCCACCTGACCGTATAGAACCTACCACTCATCTCATAAATTTCAGTACAGCAGTTGAACAGATCCAAATGCACTCATTTATTCTTATGCCCAGAATTTTCTGGGAAAATGATTGAACCAAAAGGAAAGAAGATAATTAGAACAGAAGTAGGAGATATCCTCCTGAACATGAGTAGAAATGGCGTGATCTTCCCCTTAGCCCTCACATAGCATTTACAATGTTCAAATTCTTTTCCCCACTAGCAATATGGATGAGTAAGATTCAACTTACCTTGTTTCTCAATGGAAAGAGCAGTGGTAGATTCAGAGAACGGATGAAAAGCATCTGGAAGAAGGACCTTTTATATTGTCCGGTGGATCCCTCCCTAAGGAAATGAGACACCTCCAGAGGGTGGCTAAGCCCTAATTATCAATCACCTTATGTAGTGCCACGTTCTGGTTCATGTCCCTTGGTTCAATTAATCTCTCTCAGCAAATAAGAATTCATAAATTGCAGATGATTAATGCTATCTCATGTGAAGGAACTTCTCGTTTTGTTGGAGAACGTAAAATCTCTCGGAGTTGCGTTTAAAAATGAGTGGTGTGGTGAACAGCACATTGGGACTCTGCCACTAAATAAACTTGTGCTTGAACAAGGGGAGAGCTCTTAGGTTTTTTCATGTGGATGGGAGGTGGGATGTCTATCTTCAAAGATAGCTATTTTCTAAGCTGAAACAGCCACATCAGGGAGTTATTTACCTAACTTTGGAGAAGCATGTGAAATAGGGTCTAATGGCTACAACCAGAAACCCCAGAGAAAAATAAAGGGGGTGGTGCTTGGAATGCCAGTGCCATGCCAGTGTCACCATAAAATAAGAGGTTTCCATGCCTTGCTTTTCAACATCTCCACATGGATGGCTGTCCACAGATGCATTCACCAGATGTTTGGAAGCCATAGTTGGATGGTTAGAGCAGAGTCCACCTGAAACTCAATCCCTCCAAGACGGAAGTCCTGTGCCTAGGAAGGAAGGAGGCAAGCCAGGAAGCATGTTTACCAGAGCTGGCTCAACTCAACATCTTGCCCTGTGCAGGTCATGAAAGTAGCCCATCTGGCATTATTCCATCTTCGCCATGTGAGGCTACTAGTGCCTTACCTGTCCTCGGAACACCTGGCAACAATGATCCATGCAATGGTCACCTGTAACTCACTCGATGCAAGCCTTCCCTTCTTCTTGATCCGGAAATCGCAGCTGATACTAAATTCTGCTGCCAGGGTCCTCATAGGAACACCTTGGAGGGTCCATATCAAGCCAGTGCTGAGGCAGCTGCATTGGTTGCCAGTTGTGTGGCCTGGATTAAGTTCAAGGTTTTGGTGTTCACCTTTAAGGCCCTTCAGGGTCTGAGACTCACATATCTGAAGGACCTATCATCTTATGCCCCCTGGCCTTGCACTCAGTGGGTACTAATTTAATGGTGGCTCCTGGCCTACAGGAGGTTCACCTGGCCTCAACGAGGGCCAGGACCTTTTCAGTCCCAGAACCGACTGGGTGGAAGGAGCTCTTGGAGGGAGCTTTCGTGGTTCTGCAGGGCCTGCAAGATGGAGCTCTTTCACCAGGTCTGGCTGAGGCACAGAAGATTGAGGGGCATCTTCACATTATAGAACAATTGGACTATATCTGGAATGGCACCCTCAGAATTTCCCCTGAGATGTTGGGGGGGAAGGTATTTTTATTATTTTCACCACAGGAGTATGGTTTGGTTTTTTTAAAATACTTTTACCTATATAACCCACCATGACATAATCCTCGAAAGTGTTGGGTAATAAATCCAAATTAACAAATAACAACAACAATTATCCAAAGGAGTCTCAAAACAGTTTACAATCACCTTTCTTTCCTGACCCCGCAACAGACATCCTGTGAGGTAGGTGGATCTGAGAGACCCCTGAGATTACTGAAGAAGAAGAGTTGGTTCTTAGATGCCACCTTTCTCTACCCGAAGGAGTCTCAAAGCGGCTTACAGTCGCCTTCCCTTTCCTCTCCCCATAACAGACACCTTGTGAGGGAGGTGAGGCTGAGAGAGCCCTGATCTTACTGAAGAAGAAGAAGAGTTGGTTCTTAGATGCCGATTTTCTCTACCCAAAGGAGTCTCAAAGCGGCCTACAGTCGCCTTCCCTTTCCTCTCCCCACAACAGACAGCCTGTGAGGGAAGTGGGTCTGAGAGGGCCCTGAGACAGCTGTGACTAGCCAAAGGTCAACCAGCAGATTGGAGAGTGGAATCATACACACTTCTCCAGTGTAGAGGCTGCTGTCCTTAACCACTACACTACATTGACTCTCAGGAAACCATGCAGTTCTTTCCCGTCACCTGCGCCTTTAAACTGGAAGAGCTGGGAATTGAAACAGGAACTTTCCATATACTGAGTAGATCCTAGACCACTGAACCATGGACTCTCCTCTTTCAGCAGTGGCATCCAGGAAAGTAGGTGGATGAATACCTAAAGTTGCCATCTAGTGATTCAGAACATTGCCCTATCAAGCTCAGGATTGTGCACTATGACTAGCAGTAGCCCTTGGGGTCCTCAAAAATAGCAATCCCCAACCTGTGGGCCATGGACCACATGTGGTCCATCAACTAATTGGAGGTGGGCCGTGAAGGATACTTATTAACTTTGCAGATGATACTAAACTGGGAGGGGTAGCAAACACAACAGAAGACTGTATCAGAATGCAGGACAATCTTGATAGGCTTGAGAAGTGGTCTAAACTAGCGATCCCCAACCTGTGGGCCTTGGACCACATGTGGTCTGTAGACTAATTGGAGGTGGGCCGCGAAGGACGCCTTCTCCCCCCCCCCGGCCCTTTACTTCACCCCCCCCCGGCCCTTTACAACACACTTCGGGTGTCATTGTCTCCCATCACTCCCAGATGGGACTATCTCGTTGCAGAGAAACAAGCTCAGGGTTCCCATTGATTTGTCATTGTCATGAGTTAAAATTTCCATGAAAATAAAATGTTCCTTATGTTCATTGTTGTGACGTGTCTGTATCATATTTTGAAGGGATGTTTAAACATGACCATAGCAATCAGAGAGCGTTAGGGCAGTGGTTGAGAGTAGAGGAGTAAACTACCCCCCTCCGGGCCTCAGTAAAATTGTCAAGCATTGAGTGGTCCCCAGTGATAAAAAGGTTGGGGACCACTGCTCTAAAACATTCCCAATATCTCCCATATTTACAGATACCTGGCCAACCATTTTGGGACTGATCGAGACCCCTGGTCAAGCTCATCCCAACCGCTAGGCCTGCTGGGCCCCACAGGAGGTTATGGACGTCAGCCTCTATTAGGATTCCCACCATCACCCGCACAGTGAGTCAGCTCCTTCCCCCGTGGAGGCACTTCTGCTCATCATGCACCCAGCCTCTCATGGGGGCCCCCTCAGGTGTGGCCTCCTAAACACAAGGATCCGCCCCTTTCCAAAGCTGCCAGCTATTACAAATGAGACAAACAACATAACTGGAAGACAACAAGAAGACTCAACATCAGGTCAATAACAAAGTACAGGGAGGGAGGGTGGGAAAGAAACAGCAGACTGGTCTGGCATGGTCCCTGTTAAAGGCTCCTGGCCCCACCCACTCCACCCACCCTGTTCCCTCCCACACAGCCAGGTGAGTCCTGCATTTGCCAGGCTGCCTCTTTTGCAGCTGGTTCCAACAACAGTGGTAATTAGCAGACTGCTGGTGAGCCAGACACCACCTTTGTCTTTGCAAAGGCATCCAAGGAACAGAATCAAAATATATATGGAGTTTGACGAGATGTTCAATTGTCTATGTGTTGACAGTCACATGAGATTGATTCAACATATAGACAAAGAAAAGTCAAATGTGCAACGCATACAAATGGTGCTTGTAACGTGGGAGGAGGGTTTTTGTAAGATACCAGTCATTCCATTGCCACCCAGTTTGGTTGGCTGCTTTTTAAATATGGATGTTGATAATTGTTGGTGTCTCGTTTATTTGATGGCATGCAATTGCCAGCTAGAAGAAGAAGAAGAAGAATCATAGAATCATAGAGTTGGAAGGGGCCATACAAGCCATCTAGTCCAACCCCCTGCTTAATGCAGGATCAGCCCTAAGCATCCTAGAGCATCCAAGAAAAGTGTGTATCCAACCTTTGCTTGAAGACTCCCAGTGAGGGGGAGCTCACCACCTCCTTAGGAAGAAGGAGGTGGTGAGAAGAAGAAGAATGCTTTGGGCTGATCCTGCGTTGAGCAGGGGGTTGGACTAGATGGCCTGTATGGCCCCTTCCAACTCTATGATTCTATGAGAAAAAGAAGATTTGATTCTTATATGCCGTTTTTCTCTACCCAAAGGAGTATCAAAGTAGCTTACAGTCACCTTGCCTTTCCTCTCCCCAAAACAGACACCCTGTGAGATGGGTGAGGCTGAGAGCCCTGATATTACTGCCCGGTCAGAACAGCTTTAACAGTGCTGTGGCAAGCCTAATGGGCTGCCTAAGGAGGTGGTGAGCCCCCCTTCACTGGCAGTCTTCAAGTAAAGGTTGGATACACACTTTTCTTGGATGCTTTAGGATGCTCTGGGCTGATCCTGCATTGAGCAGGGGGTTGGACTAGATGGCCTGTATGGCCCCTTCCAACTCTATGATTCTATGATTCCTTGATTCTAAGCCCAAGGTCACCCAGCTGGTTTCATGTGGGGGAGTGCGGAATCAAACCCGGCTCACCAGATTAGAAGTCCACACTCGAAACCACTACACCAAGCTGGCTCTACCACCATCCATATATGAAGCATACTTCATAAAGTGTTTTTCCGTCATTGAATGTGACTTCCACAAACATTATGTTTAAAACTCATGGGGAAAATTCAGGTTGAAGGAAGGAAAATAGGAGCCTCAAGGAGTTTGCTTCTCACAAGAGAGAAGCCAGCTAGAAGGAGGTGTTCAAATTGGAAAGTCCACACTCCTAACCACTACACCAAACTGGCTCTCTACCCTGAAGCACATTCTCTTTTGATCTGTGAAGGTTACTCTAAGGAAAATGCCCTTAAGATTACGACTGGTGATAGATGACACCCGAAGCTCTCCTAGCAACTGAGCTTGGGTAAACTGAGGTACTACAGATAAATCAACAAATGATCATGAAGTTGGTGCAGAGTGTTTTGAGGATTTAAACCACTATGCCACACCAGGTGACCTGGGACTTCAAGGCACTTCTGAAATTTTTCATGCCTAACCTATATGCCTTTTCTCTAGGATACCAATCTGGTGGCAATGGTAGACAGTTGAGATAAAGAGCAGTAAGCCCTTGACAATTCCAATTACTTATTTAATTAATTAATATGCCACCACTCCTAGCCAGCTAGTTCACAGTGGCTTACAACATGCCTTAAAATGCAACAAAAGTTGGTAAAATCATACAGTGAAGATCCCTGGCCACCCTCCAACCCCCCCTCCTCCCCAGCCACCAACTTGCAGTCATCTGTGCCCAGGAATGATGTAACTGAGTCAGGGCACTAGAAGGCATCCCAAGACACCAAAGGTCACTGAAGAAGAGGCCAGATCTTCCACATCCTGGCTTTAACCAAATGCCTGGTGGAAGAGCTCTGTCTTACAGACCCTTTGGAATTGGAGTAGTACCATCAGGGTCCTCAGCTCTTCTGGGAGCCCATTCCACCAAACAGGCCCTGGTCCTGATCAAGGCCAGGCAAATCTCACAAGGGTCAGAGATCTCCTGATGCTCCTGAAGCACCATAGGTGTGAGAACTATAGTTCCCAGAATGCAGCAGGTGCTGTACATCGTATGTTCTGTGTCTCAAGTATGAGTGATTCATGAATGCCATCAGTTAAAAGGATGAGGTAGTAGATGATGCAAAAACCTCTGCCAGAGACTATGGAGACTTTCCCCACAGGGGTTGGGATAGATTGTGGTGAACTTGATGGAACCAAGATCTTATTCCATATAAGCCAACTTACTGTGGTTTCAGTGGACTTAGAAAGGTGTAATTCCTTTTTGGGGGGATTGTGCTATGAGACACTTGGAGAGGGATAGAAGAAAAAGAGCAAAAGATGGGTGATGGAGGAAGGCAACCAAAATATTCTGTTTGTCAACACACGTCCCCCACACCCTACCCAAGTTGTTTATTAGAAGTAAGTCCAGAAATTTGGGGAGTGTTTGAAGGGGACAGTTGATGAGAGTGGAGAGAAAAGTCTTGGCTGGCTCAGATTTTACATGTTCCTGATCACGTAAAACTCATTATCAGAGCCAAGACAGGAAGCTTCTCTAATCACAACTTGTTGGGCTCTAATCATTTGCTAGAAAAAACAGAACTGAGTAGGTTGCCCTTTGATCAGGAGCTCCAGGTCTCTGAGGAGATGCCAACGGCATGCGTCTGAATGAAACGGCACCAAAGAATCTTTATGATTTTCCTGGAGATGCACAAGCAATGGCCTGTTGATGACTAAACTGTTTGAGCAGTAGGTGTTCCAGATGTGACCTGTCCCTTGTCCTTTAAACAATCCCTTACCGTTGGTTGACACAGCATAGCTTCAAAGCACTGTGACTCTTTCCCTAAGTTGGAGGAGCAAAATGATCTGACAAAAGCTGAAGAAGAAGAGTTGGGTTTTATAACCCTCTTTTCACTACCGGTAAAGGTAAAGGTATCCCCTGTGCAAGCACCGGGTCATGTCTGATCCCGTCATGTCATGTCTGGGCTGATCCTGCGTTGAGCAGGGGGTTGGACTAGATGGCCTGTATGGCCCCTTCCAACTCTATGATTCTATAATTCTATGATCCTATGACCCTTAGGGTGACGCCCTCCAGCGTTTTCATGGCAGACTCAATACGGGGTGGTTTGCCAATACCTTCTCCATTTGCCAGTGCCTTCCCCATTTCACTACCTTAAGGAGTCTAAAAGTGACTTTCAATTGCCTTCCCTTCCTCTCCCCACAATAGACACCCTGGGCGGCAGGTGGGGCTGAGAGAGCTCTGACAGGACTACTCTGGGTGAACAGCCCTAACAGGACTGTGATGAGCCCAAGGTCACCTGTCTGGCCAAATGTGGAGGAATCGAGAATCAAACCTGCCTCTCCAGATTAGAACCTACCACTCTTAACCAGTACACCAAGCTCTCAACATTGATATAGAAAAATCAAAAGTTAACATGTGGTACCATGCATCATATATTTGTTTGTAAGTTGTCTCCAAGTTCACCACTTTGGGTAGAGCCTCATGTCAGCTCCACGAATGTATTTTTAAAGCCCTTTTGTCAAGGGGCTGCAAGGCATGGGTGGAAGAGCGGTCTCCTACTTCCACCTATCATTTTTCTAGCCATGGGAAACAGACATGGGGGACCAGAAGGCTCCTACACAATTGGTGTCATCAGTAAAATCAGCTTCTAAGTCCTTGAAACAATATTCTCGAATCTGATGTATGACACAAAATGTGTCAACTTTGAGCCTCAGGGGAGGGTGATATATTAATATAATGAATGAATGAATGAATGAATGAATGAATGAATGAATGAATGAATGAATGAATGAATGAATGAATGAATGAACTCAGAAATATAGCATGTATTTAGCCGAGAGAATCCTTTACAGCTCACACTTACAAAGTGAAACGAAAGAAGAAATACAATCAAGTCACATTGGAGGTACGGGAACACTAAACAGAATCAAAGAATGATAGAATTGGAAGGGGCCACACAGGCCATCAAGTCCAAGCCCCTGCTCCATGCAGGATCAGCCCAAAGCACCCAGGATAAGGATCTGGCCAGACACTGCTTGAATACTGCCAGTGTAGGGGAGCTCACCACCTCCTTCGGCAGTCAATTCCATGGCTTAACTAGTCAAACGGTGAATATATTTTTCCTGATATCTAGCCAGTACTGTTCCACACGTAGTTTAAACCCATTACTGTGAGTCCTCTTCTCTGCTCCCAACAGGAACCCTTCCCTGCTCTCCTTCAATTGACAACCTTTCAAATACTTAAAGCAGTGGTCACCAACCTTTTTCTCACTGGGGACTGGTCAATGCTTGACAATTTTACTGAGGCCTGGGGGGGGGGTAGTCTTTTGCCAAGGGATGTCACAGCCGCCTCCTGGGCCCCTGCTCTGCTTGCTTTCCTGCCGGTGCTGCTGATTTCCCACCGCCCCTGGGGGGTGCTGCCAGCAGCAGCTGCGCAGTGCCACGCCAAGGGGGAGCCCCAGCCATGGTGGTTGCTGGAGAACACCAAAGGTGAGCCAACAGCACAGTGGCAGGGCAGCCCCCGAGGTAGCAGCCAGAGAGGAGGACAAGGAGGAGCAGTGACCCGGTACCGACTGATCCACGGACTGGTATTGGTCCCCGGACCGGGGGTTTGGGACCACTGACTTAAAGAGAGCCATCCTGTCCCCTCTCCACCACCTCTTGTCCAGGCTGAACATTGCCAAGTTCCTCAGCCTTTCCTAACAGGGCTTTGTCCCCAGGCCATGGATCATTCTTATTGCTCTTTCTTAACCCTCTCCATTTTGTCCACATCGACTTTTCCTTCCTTTTTTGTGGTAGGCCTCTACTGCTGGCCAGCTGGTAAGTGGCAAGGAGGTAAGGTCGGAGAGTTTGGGTGTTAGCAGTCAGACCCCTCCTCTCTCAGAGGGGACGTTAACCTGCAAAGACCTTTCATCAACGTCGTCTGCATCACATCACTCTTGTATTGCATCTCTGTGCAGGAAACATACAAATGGGTGTGAGTTTTGTCAAAAGCTGACCAGCAATATCTGCACTCATGTGGAAAGCAGGGAAGTGTAGTCTTCACCCACATGCCGTGCTTTCTTGGAATTGCCTGGGTTCCTCAGGTGATGGAATCATCAGCCACTAGTGAGATCGGCATGGTGGGACAAAAGGCAGAGCTGAACTGAACTGAGAAACCCTGGGGGAAAACCTTATTTATATACAATCATGAACCATGGATCTTCACACCATTGGTCCATTTTGGTTCAATTTCTGTGGAAGAACACTTGTATAATTTTATGCTTGGGGGTCACCAGAACATGAGGAACTGTATTAAAGGGTTACAGCATTAGGAAGGTTGAGAACCACTGCTTTAAGTGTTCCTTCCTTCCCACCTTGACAACGTAACTCCATTAGTCATGGTTAACATGCCTACCACACCTGAAGCCATTTCCTGTCCTCTAATCCCACGTTTGACAAGATACTATTTACATTTTTGCCTAATTCGGTTAATGTAACCATGTCGCTGTACTTTTGCCTGGGAAACTCATCAAGGGTCCACCCAGAGCAATCACACTCAATCAATAAATAAAATAAAAGCCAGCTTGGTTTAATGGTTAGGAGTGCGGACTACTAATCTAGTGAGATGGGTTCGATTCTGCACTCCTCCACATGCAGCCAGCTGAGTGACCTTGGGTTCGCCACAGCACTGATAAACCTGTTCTGACCGAGCAATAATATCAGGGCTCTCGAATCCTCACCTCCCTCACAGGGTGTCTGTTGTGGGGAGAGGAAAGGGAAGGTGACTGTAAGCTGCTTTGAGACTCCTTCGGGTAGAGAAAAGCAGCATATAAGAACCAACTCTTCTTCTTCTTCTTCTTCTTCTTCTTCTTCTTCTTCTTCTTCTTCTTCTTCTTCTTCTTCTTCTTTTTCTTTTTCTTTTTCTTTTTCTTTTTCTTTTTCTTTTTCTTTTTCTTTTTCTTTTTCTTTTTCTTTTTCTTTTTCTTTTTCTTTTTCTTTTTCTTTTTCTTTTTCTTTTTCTTCTTCTTCGTCTTCGTCTTCGTCTTCGTCTACTTCTTCTTCTTCTTGCTCACCCTTCCCAAATTTTCCGCCAGATGCTCTTGGACGTCTACATGTCACCAAGGCAGATATAATTTTCTTTTCCCCAATTTTCTCCCACTATTGCCCTGTAACTCTATTTTTCTCTTGTGTCCATGCTTAATTTAAACTGTATGCAAGTGTGCTTGCTTTGTTTTTAATTTGTTTTTCAAAAAAAAATTTATAAACATTTTAAATTGGTCTCTGTGTGGGTTTTTTTTAAGGGAAGGACCCTGATATGCCCATGTGGAGGACCCTATTATTACCCTTCTCCTTGCATCTCCTAAAATTCACTCATTCCACCCTCCAGATTCCGGAGACATTCTATTTTGGGTAGCTGATTTCTGGTGTTTCATGAGGACCCTATCCTATACTACTAAGTAATATGTGTCAACACACATGTCATGGAGTACAGGCACAAGGGGATTCCGTGTAAGAAAGACTGTGGGAATTCTAAGAAGGGTTGGCTTCTCTATTTCACCTCTTCCTCGGTTGCTGTCCCTAAGGTATGAAGTCACAATGGGGTGGCACATGTGAGATGCTCCTAGGATGTCATCCACTTATTGATATATTGAAGTTCAGTCTGATAGTGCTAGGGTACACATAGACATGCTGGGACCTTCGCTTAGTACAAAGTAGGGCTTTGCCTCTGAATTTCAAGTGTGAGTTGCCATTTTACACCCTGTAGCTGGATGGAGCTCCTGCGGATAAAGCACTTTAATTACCCCAAAGTTTATTCCCTGTGGGAAGAATTTGGTCTATGCTACCAGCAAGGTGATAAGACCCATTTTGGTTCTAGTAGTTTGCCTGTGTTTTAAAAGGGAGGCAGCTTGGTGTAGTGGTTAGGAGAATGGTGCACTGGGTTTGATTCCCCAGTCCTCCACATGCAGCCAGTTGGGTGACCTTGGGCTCCCCACAGCCCTGATAAAACTGTTCTGACCGAGCAGTGATATCAGGGCTCTCTCAGGCTCACCCACCTCACAGGGGTGAATTCTTCTTCTTCTTCTTCTTCTTCTTCTTCTTCTTCTTCTTCTTCTTCTTCTTCTTCTTCTTCTTCTTCTTCTTCTTCTTCTTCTTCTTCTTCTTCAAGCATTACTGTCAACTAGAAAAATCTGACGTGTTTACAAAAATGAACCAACTAATTGCTGTTCAAAAAAGAAGAGTATGTACTGTTTCTTTAGGGCCTCTTGAGGCGCAGAGTGGTAAGGCAGCAGTCATGCAGTCTGAAAGCTCTGCCCATGAGGCTGGGAGTTTGATCCCAGCAGCAGGCTCAAGGTTGACTCAGCCTTCCATCCTTCCGAGGTCGGTAAAATGAGTACCCAGCTTGCTGGGGGGTAAACAGTAATGACTGGGGAAGGCACTGGCAAACCACCCTGTATTGAGTCTGCGAAGAAAACACTAGAGGGTGTCACCCCAAGGGTCAGACATGACCCGGTGCTTGCACAGGGGATACCTTTACCTTTACCTTTAGTTTGCCTGGGTGCAAAGCAAGGAGACCCTCACCCAAAAAATTAGCCTTTTGAATTTGGACTAGCTATTACTCAGCTTAGTTTTGGAAATTCTTTCTACTGGCACCCAATGATGACAGATTTAAGTTCCTTCACACCTTGTTCCTAGCACCTTGTCATTCTACGGGATCCATCCATCCATCCATCCATCCATCCATCCATCCATCCATCCATCCATATTTATATATGTCAGAATCCCCAGGTCTTCTGAAATGTTTGTATTGTTTGATTCTATTGCTTGTTAGACTGGCCTGTTTTGCTCAGATGTAACACAGATGCTGTAGTTTGACACCCCAAGGTTGATTTCCTGCCCATATAGATTATGTCTTCTCACCCTCCTTCCTCATTCCTCCCCCTCCCTTCTTTTAATGTCCTGTAGTTCCCAGACCTGTTATTCCCAATGGCCAAATGAGTATCTCTATGTTTTGACTCCTTTGAACTGTGCCTGGTTTAAATTTCCAGGGGAAGGGGAAGCGAACCCCTATATTGCTTGTTCTATGCTTTTTACATGAGCCTCTTGTGGCGCAGAGTGGTAAGGCAGCAGGCATGCAGTCTGAAGCTCTGCCCATGAGGCTGGGAGTTCGATCCCAGCAGCCGGCTCAAGGTTGACTCAGCCTTCCATCCTTCCGAGGTCGGTAAAATGAGTACCCAGCTTGCTTGCTGGGGGGTAAACGGTAATGACTGGGGAAGGCACTGGCAAACCACCCCATATTGTGTCTGCCATGAAAACGCTAGAGGGCATCACCCCAAGGGTCAGACATGACCTGGTACTTGCACAGGGGATACCTTTACCTTTTTATGCTTTATACCTCAGTCCTGACTATGGCTTTGTTGCAGATGCTTTCATTGTTCTTAAATAAAGATACTTTCATTCCATGAGGTTCCTTATTTAGAAATTGCAGTTTCTCACAATATACTGCCCTCCCTTTTGGCTAAATGTGATTTGCACTGGAACTATCATGAAAACAGTTCAATATAATAGACATATTTTGACTAATACTCTTAACAATGGGAACTTGAGACAAAAAAACCTTGTTAACAATAGGAACAGTCAATTTGTTTGTCTTCTTCCCCATAGATTCATCTTTCTCTGTGTGGATTTGGTTTGATATTATTTTTTTTCTTTATATCTTTCTTCCCCTTTAGGGGTTGGCTCTTTTTTGTCATCTCAGAGTTGTTTAACTTCCTGATTTGGGTGGGTGGAGAAGGTGTTGGTATGCTTTGCAGTGTCTATAGGTTTTGTACTGTGGGGTGGGGTGGACAATTTACTTGGGTGATAATTAAACATAGGTCAAATGAATAAAGTGTGAATTGAGTGGTTGGATAATAGAGCCAAGGTCCCCTTAAGGATTGGGGTGAGTATATCCAATTGGATTTTTCTTTTGCAGTTAGGAAAAGCCATAAGAAAGTAGGAATGTTCAAGCAAGAAGATCTCTTAGACAAGTTAGAAAAATGAGTAATCAAGGAAGGGTCAAACTTCCTTCCTTTCAGAGGCTCAGATCCCTTGCAGATCTTGTGCAATGACTTTCAGGCACAGTACAAGGCTAGGAAGCAAACAAGGAGGTTTTCACAGCGTGGGAACTTCGGGTCACCCTAAATGACTGTGTGGTTAGAAACACCATGGCCAAACTCAAGCTTCAGGCACAATAGGAAAGATTGCTTTGATCTGCTTTTACACAAAAATAGCTATGCATCAGCAGTACATGAGAAAAGCAAACATTGTGTTTCATACTGCCTTGAGCCCATGGAAGAGTGGTATATAAATTAAATAGTAGTAGTAGTAGTAGTAGTAGTAGTAGTAGTAGTAGTAGTAGTAGTAGTAGTAGTAGTAGTGGAAGAACAGGGACAGCAGAACAAAAGGTACTAGAGATAGAAGAAGAAGAAGAAGAAGAAGAAGAAGACATCCAAGACAAAACACAGTATTCTATCCAGTAAAACAACCCCAGGTATACTGAGGTTAGCCACAAGGAGTCCCAAGAAGAAATCACACAATTAAAATTGTGGTTAGATCTCCAAACAGACTTAATTGCCACTGTCCAGCCTGAGAATCTTCCCATTCTGTCAGGGCCAGTTCTTTATGAGTGTCTGCCATAGGAAGCAATCTCTCAAAGCCCGGTAAACACTCACTAGAAAATTCAGTTCTGCTGCACCCCGTGGAAGAATAGGCCTATTTAAGTTTTGCAAGCCCTATTCCAACCTGCCTACTCCTTGGGGTTGCTAGTAGGGATGTGCAAAATGAAACATTTAAAAAAATCGGGTTGATTTGGTTCAAATCGATTTGTGTTTAGTGATATCACGTGACTCTGTGGCTCAGTACTGTGATTCAAGTTCATGCAATTTGAATCATAGAATCAAAGAATCATAGAGTTGGAAGGGGCCATACAGGCCATCTAGTCCAACCCCCTGCTCAACGCAAGAGCAGCCCAAAGCATCCTAAAGCATCCAAGAAAAGTGTGTCTCCAACCTTTGCTTGAAGACTGCCAGTGAGGGGGAGCTCACCACCTCCTTAGGCAGCCTATTCCACTGCTGAACTACTCTGACTGTGAATTTTTTTCCTGATATATAGCCTATATGGTGAGGGACAGAAGTCAAAGAGCAGAAGATGGGCAGGTCGAAGGCAACACAAATTTACCTTCTGTCAACACCCCTCTCCCTACATTGTTCCTTAGGGGCAAGACAAGTAAATTGGGAAGTGTTTGAAGGGGACGGTTGAGGAGAGTGGAGACAAAAACCTTTTCAGGCTCATGTTTCTGACTAGGTAAAACTCAGAGCCCAAAGAGAGAAGCTTCTGTGATGACATCTAGTTGGGCCCTGGCCAACTCAGTAGGTGGCCTTTTGACAAGGAGCTCTAGGAAGCCGAGGAGATGCCAACACCTTGCGTGGGACTGAAACCGCACTGAGGAATCTTTATGACTTTCTTGGAAATAAACGTACAATCAGCCGGTTGATGACTAAATGGTTTTAACTGTCTTCCAGATGTGACCTGTCAACTGTTCCACTGACAGCTTCTGGATAAGCTTGCTCATGGCATGATCTGTTAACATTTTTTGGCACTGAGTGACATCAAAGAAGTGCAGTCCTTTGTCTCAGCTGGAGAGCAACATGATTTGACAGGAACACAAGAACACCGATATGGAAAAGCAAAAAAGGACATGAAGTGCAATAAAGGACTCTGGTTCTCCCAGAAGGAAGAGGCAGAGGAGCTAAAATGCATAATATGATTGCTTAGAAACATAGAAACATAGAGTTGGAAGGGGCCACACAGGCCATCTAGTCCAACCCCCTGATCAACGCAGGTTCTTCTGCTTCTGCTTCTGCTTCTGCTTCTGCTTCTGCTTCTGCTTCTGCTTCTGCTTCTGCTTCTGCTTCTAAATCAAATGACCTAGAAGTGTGTAACTGCACAGGAAGTTGTCTTATACTGAATAAGGTCTTTGATCCATCAAGTTATTTATAACCTATTCAGGCTGGCAGGAGGATTCCACAGTCTCAGGCAAATATCTTCACATCTTTCACTGTCAGATCTTTTTAACTAGGGATGCCAGGAATTCATTAATTCATTCATCCACTCACTCATTGATTCATTGATTCATTGATTCATTCAATCAATTTCTATACCAAACCCTCTCAGCACAGCCATCTTGGGGAACCAGGGACCTTCTGCATGCCAAGCGGATGCTCTACTAAGCCACAACCTATCTTGTCGCTGCTCCTTTATCACAGAACCACAGCCCTTGCTCAAGATCGCATTCATAATTAAATTATTATTATTATTAATTTGTACACCTCTGCTCCAAGAACCAACTAGCCTCCAGTGGCTTACAGCATATGTTAACACTATAAAATCAAACATAACCATAAAGAAACAATCATACCCTCCCCAGTCCCCCACATCCCCCACCCACCTTTACCAAGCTGGAAAATACTGTCAATATGCATGTGCCCTGGAGAGATGTCATACAGGTAACGTGCCAAAAGGTAAACATACATCATCCATGTTACTTGTGAAGTAGAACATACATAACGCCAATGGCTTTCTGGGAGTTGTACATCTCAACCTTCTGGTGCGTTAAGTGACTTATCCGATGCCTACCACTCTATCTCTCCACTGTCTGTCATTAACACCACATTGGTCCCCCTGATAAAGGTCAAGATAGTTTGTGGGTGGGTGGTAAAAGAAAAAAATAGAGGAGAGTGAGAATTTTCAGAGGTGCCTAGAACATCTGATATGTCATAGTAATTTACAAGCTCACACACTCAGAACCAGCTTCAGTTGGTCTGTGGATTTACTTGCAAGGACATCCATTTATCCAACCTCACTTCCAAGGAGAGCTTCAGGCGTCACCTACCACTAACTGTTATCTTAAAGGCACTTCCATCAGATTAAGCTTCATTCAATTAAAAAAAAATCCATGGAACTCTGACAAGAGATGAAACTGATTCAGCAGTGTCACATCCTTTAATCCAACTCAGTTCAGCTGCCGTAAAAAGGTCCTACACTGTTTAGAAAGATACCACAGATTCCCAAAGTTGACTGGTTTGGTTTGAATACCTAGTTCTATTTTTCTTCTCCCTTGCAAGAAACCAACTGACCCCCCCCCCCCCAATTCTTTTAGGCATAGTTTTGGTGTCAGAAACATTTATAGATTTAAAAAAATGGTTTGTAAGGTATGCTTCATATTTTTATGTCATCTCTATCTATAATTAATGCATGCCATCAGAAAAACTAAAAGAAACTATAATCAATAATTTTGGGCACCACAACTGAGAGAAACTGGAGCGTGTCCAGAGGAGGGCAACAAAGCTGGTGAGGGGTTTGGAGACCAAGTCATATGAGGAAAGGTTGGGGGAGCTTGGCCTGTTTAGTCTGCAGAAGGAGACAACTGCGAGGGGATCTGATCACCATCTTCAAGTATTTAAAAGGCTGCCATATAGAGGATGGAGAAGAGTTGTTCTCTTTTGCCCCAGAGGTACCAGCCAGAAACAATGGGATGAAATTAATTGAAAAGAATTTTCAGATAAGCATCCGGAAAAAGTTCCTGACAATTAGAGCAGATCCTCAGTGGAACAGGCTTCCTCGGGAGGTGGTGGGTTCTCCTTCTTTGTTAGTTTTAGGCTGGAGAGCCATATAATAGAAATGCTGATTCTATGAGGTAGACTGTGAGTGGGTGGGCAGAAAGGGATGGGCCAGTGTTTGTCTCTTGTGGCCCTTCTTTGCATATCCAGGGAATTGCTGATTGCCACTGTGGGATGGTAGAGGAATTCCTTCTAGGCCAAGCTTTATTCTGGAGATTTTTGGTAGGGGGGGATTACTTGGGCATGAAAATGGGGTCATTGTGGGTTGGCAGTTAGTTGTGAGTGTCCTGCATGGTGCAGGGGATTGGACTAGATGTCCCCTCCCAACTCTACGATTCTATTATTCTAACAGGCGTGCAACCAACAAGGCAAATTAAAAAAAATGAAAATCAGCTTGGGAGCACAGTCACAGTGGGTGTGTGGGGAGGGGCTTCTGCCTCCCCCCCCCTTGCACCATTTTCAGAAGCAGGTAGGGCCCACTTCATGGACTGATAGATTTACAGTATTTATTCCCTTATTGACATTACATGACTCAAGGTGGATGATGCAGTGAACAGTACGTAAATTTGGCACTCTCACATTTGGAAGCCTGCCATTAGATCAATTGCAATAGCTAGGACCAGAGATGGATGGATGAATGAGGTGGATGGATGGAGTCACTGAAGCAGTAGGTGCAAACTTAAATGGACTCCGGGGAATGGTAGAGGACAGGAAGGCCTGGAGGATCATTGTCCATGGGGTCGCGATGGGTCGGACACGACTTCGCACATAACAACAACAACAAGGACCAGAGACCTGCCAGCAAAGCTTTCCAGCATCCAAAATGAAAGCAGGAAGAAATTAGGAGACTGAGGAGTTCAAAAGCATTGCACCGAGATACAAATGTCACTTTCATTACCCTTAGGAAGTGAGGTGAGGGACAGTCTAGGGTTTTTTCCTGATATCTAGCCTATATCGTTGTACTTGTAGTTTAAACTCATTACTGTGCATCTTTTCCTCTGTAACCAACGGAAACAGCATCCTGCCCTGCTCTAAGTGACAACCTTTCAAATACTTAAAGAGGGCTATCATGTCCCCTCTCAACCTCCTTTTCTCCAGGCTGAACATTCCCAAGTCCCTCAACCTATCTTCATAGGGCTTGGTCCCTTGGCCCCAGATCATCCTTGTCGCTCTCCTCTGTACCCTTTCAATTTTATCTACGTCCTTCTTGAAGTGAGGCCTCCAGAACTGCACCCAGTACTCCAGGTGTGGTCTGACCAGTGCCGTATACAATGGGACTATAACATCTTGCGATTTTTATGTGATATTTGATGTTTCCAGAGAACAGTAACATCAAGGCTCTCTCAGCCCCACCTACTTCACAGGGTGCCTGCTGTGGTGAGAGGAAGGGAAGGCCATTGAGAAGGGAAGGCTTTGAGACTTCTCTGGGCAAGGAAAAGAGGGATATAAAAACCAACTCTTCTTTTTGAAATCATAGAATCATAGAGTTGGAAGGCACCTCCTGGGGCATCTAGTCCAACCCCCTGCACTGTGCAGGGCACTTACAACCCTCTCACTCATCCACTGCAACCTGCCACCCCATTGAGCCTTCACAGAATCAGCCTCTCCGTCAGATGGCTATCTAGCCTCTGTTTTAAAATTTCCTTATGGAGAACTCTTCTTCTTCTTCTTCTTCTTCTTCTTCTACTTCTTCTTCTTCTTCTTCTTCTTCAACATTGCAGTTCTGAGCAAAAGAGAGCTCCACTTTTTCACACATAAGCTTATTTAGTGTCAGTCTTATTGTGCTCTGACCACAGCATTCCTTCTTGAACACACCTCCAAGAGCTTCTAAATTCTCCAACAAAATGAGTTCTCTCCCATGAGATGGCATTAATCACCTGCAATTTATGAATTCTTATTTACTGAGAGATATTAATTGAGCCAAGGAACATGAACCAGAATGTGGCACTCCATAAGCTGATTAATAATTAGGATGTAGCCACCCTTTGGAAGTGTCTCATTTCCTTAGGGAGGGATCCACTGGACAATATAAAAGCTCCTTCTTCCAGATGTTCTTCATCCACTCTCAATTTAACGTTGGTCTTTCCATTAAGGAACAAGGTAAGATGAATCTCACTCTTCTTTATCGGTAGCAGGAAAAATTAAAATATGGTCAAAATTTGGAGGACCTAGACTTAAATACTAGGTAAATGGGGAGGGGCAGATTGTACAATTTCTACTCCTGTTGAGAAGGATATCTCCTACTTCTGATTATTTTCTTTCCTTCTGGTTGTGTCATTTTTTCAAAAAATTCTGGGCATAAGAATAAATGAGTGCATTTGGATATGTTCAGCTGCTCTACTGAAAGTTATGAGGTCAGCTGTAGGCTTTGTATGGTCAAGTGGAGAAGACTTCTTGGTGCAGAGATGGAAGGCTAGCTCTTGAGGAAGAATATGAGAGATTAAAAGTGCTCATCTGTGGGTCACTGAGAAATTGGGAGAGATGTGTCTGTTTGGTTGCTTATTCTTTGCAACAGAAGTGGATGCAAGTATGTCAGGGAAGGAAAGATACAAAGGGGACAGAACATATTGAGTGGACGTATCAAGCCACCTTGTAATGTGTTTGCCAATGGACCCACAAGAAGAAGAAGAAGAAGAAGAAGAAGAAGAAGAAGAAGAAGAAGAAGAAGAAGAACTTCTTATAGGCGGGCTTTTTCTACATGAAGGAGTCTCGAAGCGGCTTACAGTCGCGTTCCATTGTCTTTCCCCACAACAGACACCCTGTGAGGGAGGTGGGGATGAGAGAGCCCTGATCTTACTGAAGAAGAAGAAGAGTTGATTCTTATATTCCTCCTTTCTCTACCAGAGGAGTTTCAAAGCAGCTTACAGTTGCCTTCCCTTCCCTCTCCCCACAAGAGACACCCTGTGAGGTGGGTAGAGAGAGCCCTGATATTACTTCTTGGTCAGAGCAGCTTTATCAGTGCTGTGACTAGCCCAAGGTCACCCAGCTGGTTGCATGTGGGGGAGCGGGGAATCCAACCCAGCTCACCAGATTAGAAGTCCACACTCCTAATGACTACACCAAGTCTCCTGGATGTCAGGAAGATAAACAACTCTTCTCACATCACCCATCGTCTGAGACATTTAGACTCAAGGTGACAGAGACCAATGCTGGAACCTTCTGCATGCCAAACATGTGCACTGAATCCAACCCACCACAGTATGTACCTCATCAGAAGGGAATATACAAAAGCGTCTTTTGGCAAACGAGACTATGTTTAATTGGGAATGCCATATGTTTGTTATGCCAGACATATTTCCTTGATGAGACGTCCATCCATCATGTTTAGACAAGGAGTAGGCAGATTAGGAATTCTATTGATGATGTGATCTGTGTGAGATCTCAAGTATTCTTCCAGAAGGGGATAGCTGACAAATGTCTGAGATTTAGGACAGCTCTAGAGGAGAGAGGTTGACACTAGAAATTCATACCTGGGAACATGGAGGGATTGTGTAGAATCAGCAGTGAGTCAGTAGAAGACACTGTGAGAACACAGGGAAGCAAAGAATAAACTTAGTAGGGAGGATCAAAGTGAGCAGCAGCGACCATAAGAGCCGTGAGAATTTAAAAGGACAGGTCAAGGAATGTGGAAGGAAACCTAATTAGGCTTGTAAAATAGAAACCAAGAAGATTAAGAGATATGATCACAAGATATGATCTCTTGACTGTCCTTTCAATTAAAGAAGCTTTATTTGGGGGGGGGGGGTACTGTAGAACATGGGTTGTGGTCCTCCAGATGTTCCTGGACTATAATTCCCATGAGCCCCTGCCAGAGTTTGCTGCAGGGGCTCATGGGAAATGTAGTCCATGAACATGTGGAGGACCACAGGTTGACTACCCCTGCATTAGAAGAAGTCTCTTCAGTGACATTCCCACCGTTATGGAAGAACCTTCTCATTGAGGTGCACCAGACCCCTCACTTTCCACATTCAGGAGACATTAGAAGACATCTTTATTTTAGAACATGTTTCATTAAGTTTACTAGGAGTTTGAACTGTGATTCCAATTTTTTTATGCATTTTACGTATTTCATTTATATATGCCTTAATCCTACTTGAGCTCCATAAGGAATAAAGGCAGGTAATAAATGTATTTTCAAAGGAAAACTGCAAAAGACATCAGGTAATAAATGTTTCCAATAGAACCATAAAAACGCAGACCACTGGACTGTTCCCCATAAAGCATTGCACTGTGCAAATAGCAAGCCCTTGCCTGGCCTTGACCAGAGTAAGAACCTCTTCAACTCTGACTTGAATCTGGTGGGATGAATCGCCAGTTGAAATCTGGCCCTTGACAGAGCTGTCAAAATTCTCCAGGGCCTGCAAAATGTAACTCTTCCATCAGGCATCTGGTTGAGACCATAGCAAGTGGAAATCATGCAGGACTCCCTCACCTGTTATGTGTGTCCTGCAAAGTGCAGGTGGTTGGACAGGGGTATTCAGCCTGTGCACCTCCAGATGGTCATGGACTACAGTTCCCATCAGTGGGAATTGTAGTACATGAACGTGCAGTAATGGGTTTAAACTACAAGTACGACAATATAGGCTAGATATCAGGGGGGAAAAATTCACAGTCAGAGTAGTTCAGCAGTGGAATAGGCTGCCTAAGGAGGTGGTGAGCTCCCCCTCACTGGCAGTCTTCAAGCAAAGGTTGGATACACACTTTTCTTGGATGCTTTAGGATGCTTTGGGCTGATCCTGCGTTGAGCAGGGGGTTGGATTAGATGGCCTGTATGGCCCCTTCCAACTCTATGATTCTATGGTTCTATGAACATCTGGAGGAC